>NC_049981.1:8707794-8718949 GCF_000003815.2 Branchiostoma floridae
TCAAATCCAAGACAATCTGCGGGTACGACAGATTGGGTTTTGTTTGACCATTCTATAACCTTGCGATCTAAAATGACTACCTTAGTTTCTCCAGCTCCTACTGGAACATGTAGCAAATACGGCACCTCTCCGAGCTCCAGTCGTCACCATGCATCATTATCTCCATGGAAAATGGGGATGCGTGTCTGCCTACGCGTGTGCGAGTTTGTGTTTTGGTCAGCATAGCTTTATAACTTCTTTTATTCATTCATTTTCCAAGATTCACTCTGTATGGATTGTAATATTTTGTATGAGGATAGGGGTTGGGAAGACGAAGGTCAAGTCGATTTGAGGGCCCCTGGTTTGTTACCTTGGTACAGACCCCCCAAATCTTTTGCCCTTTGGAAATGCAATTAACACGACTTTTCTCACTCAATCCAGATGAAGAAATGGGCAGTGGTAGTCACTCATTTCTTCATCAGGATTGAGTGAATGAAAGAGAGGGGCGGACTCTGCCTTACAACAATATATATATATATATATATAATATGATATAATATCGGGTGTATTTTTGCAGCCAGTAGGTACCCAAAGTGTGGGTAATGAGGCTGTTTAACGTGGTCGAGGCACCTCCTCGAGCACGGGACCCCCGTTTTACGTCCCTCCCGGAAGACGATTTCGTGGAAAGCTTCGTGAGGCTACAGCAATCCGGACGTCCTTGGTTGGGGGACTTCCATCCAAGTACTGTCCGGACCGCGCGTTGCTTAACTTCCGAGATCGAGGGATCGGGTGTACCAACGCGCCACGCGGCCGTAGCTAATAACGCGTAGATAACAACCCACTGCCCTCCTAGGGCTATAATTCTGTGGGAATACCTTCTGTGTTTCCTTTTTATGAGGAACTGGCCTTGTCTGTCTTCAGGCTAAGGTATACCTTTTCAAGAATGATGTTTTCAATGAACTGAATGTCTGTTATTCCAGTGCTCTCTGTTCACGTGTACAACACTTTTTTCTATTGTTGGGTGGGCCAATGTCTCTGTTGAGTGCATGTAGCTTATAATACGCGGGGCTGCATTGCAAGGGTCTAGAGCAGCTGTCATTCTGGTGACTTCAATACAACAATACGACAGTGCAGTAATTGTGGAGGTGCGACCATAAGACTAGTAGGTTTTAAACCGAGAAGAACCTTTACTCTTTTCGATATGTGTGGTCGGTTCGTTACCGTGCTCGAGATGTGACTCTCTTCAAATATGGGACCTCCATTTAACCTCCTTTGGGATGACGGTCCTAACCGAAGCTATGTATCATTTCCATCTGTTTCGAGTGAGGAAATGGTGTTAAGTGTCTTCCCAAGGGCACATGACTGGTGGCATATCACCGAAATGGAAGCCATGACCCAAACACCCTGCCGTTACACCACACGACCCCAGAACGACACTTATTGATTCTGGAACTATGGCACATAATTGGGCACCTAAAGCTGAACGCATTCGTTTAGAAATCTACGCTCAAACCTTGTACCTTCTCTCCACTAAAAGCTATATTTTGTGTTTAATTCATGTCTTTGTTGCGACTGCGATGATTCAAATGAATAATGAGTAAAATGTATCAATGTCCATGGCTAGAAAATCTGAACGCAAGTGTTGATATTCTGGGAAAGGACCACAGAGAGTAGTGCCTGGTTTTCATCATGATTTGTCTGTAAGGAGTTTACAAAGGCTCGTCTAGAATACAAACTCTTCTCTCCAGCTTTCGGTTAACCCTGTAATGCTATCAGATGTTTTGCATATACAGAATACCTTGTGTAGATTTATGCCTCATCACTTGTGAATTTTCGGTACGCATTTATTCTGTATATTTTCCTCTGTGTTATTACTTTTGTATGTTGATCAGGAAGGAGTAGCTGCAATGTACTCGAATACATTGCTAATCTTATAAGTTGTACAAATAACGAACGCCTTGACTATTTTGTCCTTTTTCCACATGAATGCATGAAGTACTGGGATTTTACGTTAGAGAATTAAGGCTGATACATACAACTATAAGCATTTTATTATGAGAAGACTTTCAAATGGCTTTATCAGCTCAGAATAGAGTCGTCATGTAACCTGGAAGTCCATAGTGACACAGGTTACGTGACACGGGAGTGTTGTAGATTGGAGGGAGGTGGTGGCCGCTTTTTTCGTGTTTTAAATATGGAAAGTGGAACCTGATGTGTACTGCCTATCCTCCCTAGTATTGCATGTTCATATGTCGGATCAAAGTAGCACTTCCGTGTAGGTACATGGCATTAATAGTGCTACGTTGTTAGATGAACCTTGACATCAACAAATGTGAAGACTCAGCTGACTGTGGAGTTTAGTTCACCCCTTTCTGAAAGTAAGACACATTAGGATTCTAGCTGTATCTTTCCATCATCGCTGCCGCGCCTGTAGACCCGTTTGGCCATTAAAGTGGTATTTCAAAGCAAATATGCCCCACTGTGTTTCTCAGACTTATCAAAGGTCACATGACACGCTTTAAACACTTTCAATTTGGCTATAGGTCTGGCAATCACCCAGGCCGCGACCTGGGGTTACTCCTACACGTTATGGCTACATTCTGTGGGTACATGGTTGTGAAGACACATGTTGTTCCTATGGAAAGTTTATAACAGAGGTGTGCTGACCTCATCCGGCACTACTTTTGTACTGAGTAGACCTTTACCGCAGCAACTTCAATCTAAAACAGCCGCGATGACATAACTGACGACAAACTATACTGGCTCTGTACAACCTTCGGCTTTACTGAGGTCAGTTAGTGAATGACGTCAATGTCGTTTAAGAACGCAACCTACAACGTCTATCATGACAAAAGATTTCTCTCTTTTAAACTTACTTTGACCTTTGAATCCCGTTGCGAAACCTTCAGTACATTAACTCCATAATGTTCACAAGTGACCTTCATCTTAAGATGAAACGACTTAAATACCTACTTAACCCTCAAACCACCGTACCTTTTTTGTGACGTAGATTACCATATGGGGTCAAAACTGACCCCATAACGTTTTGTACAAATACAGTTTTTTTTGTGACTCTTTTTGTGATTTGTATATATGTATAGCTTCATTAATCTATGTGGGACAGTTTGACGTGATTAAGTGAGAATAATTCTAGCTCATTATCATAATTTATGCAAAAGATCATGAGGACCACATTTTGCACTAACGCTATTCAGACCGGGTAAGGTTTTTTTTTTATGCCTGCACCAACTTCAAAGTCACATAGCCCCTGAATAACTTATGCTAGGGCCACCAAACTTGGTCCCTTTTTGAAAAATGTTGATAGCAAGCGATTCAAGTGGATAAAAAAAATTCATCATTTTTTATGTTGCCATGGCAACGGAATTATGACAGGCATATTTATTACGCAATTTTCTAATTTAGGCTTAAACATTCAAGTTTTAAGGTTTTCTTGGCAAACCACACTTGTTCATGGCATCTTATCAAATTCAACGTAAATTTCATGATTCAATATTCATAATTTATGCTAATTTGATGACGTCATCAGTCAAAATCCAAGATGGCGGCCAATTTAAGCTAAATTACGTCATATAAAATGATAATGACACAAAAGTTGTTACCATAATTTTGTTGCACATGTAAATCATTCTCTGAAAATTTCGTGATCATACGATAAGTAGTTTAGGCGTGGGTTCCATAAGTTTGTTTAAAAAAGTGCTGGGGTCAGTTTTGACCCCACTGGACCATACATAAATTTTTTACGATAACTTAATCAACAATGAGCCAATCTCGGTAAAAACGTATGAGAAGTTATAAGACATATATACAAACAAACTCATAAAAGGAAATTTGTTTTCAACCAGAAATGCCATAATGGCACATATTAATATACGCCTGGGGTCAGTTTTGACCCCATACGGTGGTTTGATGATTCGCAGAAACCCTTCTTATAGTTATAGTAACAATTTACGACCTGAAATAACGCTCGTTCTAAATAATATATCAAAAGGGACACTGTCTCTCCTTTCCAGGGAGTAGTAGGTCAGATCGACAAATACAGCTGTTTGGTGTTTATTTTTTCCAACAAGTGAAGTAGCGAGGTTATGATTATTAAACACAGTACAATGACAGACGCACATTAAGAACAATGTCCATTATTCTATTTTTACCTTTGCCAAGAAGGTTATGTTTTGAGATGTATTTGTATAGTCCGTGACCTTATAGTCTTTGATAAAGGCAGTCCTCATAACAAGCCACGTGGTGGCAAATTATCGGTAAACGTTGCTTGCAAATGTTACTTTTTTAGTTTTAATGCTAGAAAAGTATTAGAGTTAGAACAGTATTAGTATTAGAACAATAAGTACTATCAGGTACAACACAGAGATTCATCTTCGGAACGCTTTGTTGCATGTCGTGTTATGACAGCTTATAGCGATGCCGATGGTATTGTTCACTTTTCAAATACAGCACTACATGGGAGGAGACAATCTGATACCGTAGGGGCAGTTTAAGGCCATACATTTTATTTCCAATCTAATAGGATTTTCTTCAAAGCTCTCTTGGAATCATATGGAAAATGTAATTAAGACTAATTGGAATCCTCTTGTTGTGTCAAGTTGCAGATAGCTAATTGAATTGCTTTAACGTTGCCCTCTGGTGAGTTGGCTAAAATTACGTTTTGGTCTCTAAGGATGGTTTGTGAATGGTGATAGGTTTACAAGGGCAACAACTGCAGTTCATTTTGTGGCTCTGGTTCGGTACCGGCCAAGCCCCCCGGGAGTGATACTGCGCAGTTATTGTCGATTCCTCGTGTTGGGAGGCCTCCTCCATGAACTTCATCTGAGCTGATATTTGAGTGGTTAAATTTGGTTTCAATCTAAGAGTAGCTTGAACAGCCTTCGTTGAAACGAATTGGATTAAAAGTGTTTGGAAGTTCATGGCGAGATCGGCATGGGCTAGGTTGCATTCATGTTTCGACCGGCAGGACCAGGAGGCCCTGTTTAAATTTCTGTACAATGCTCAAGAGGCCCTGTCTAAATTTTTGTAGAATGAACAAGAGGATCTGGCTACGGAGAGCAGTTTGGTGGCACTATGATGAAATCTATGGTGAGTGTTTGGACTTTTGTAGATGTTGGGGCAATCTAGCTGCTCTGTTTGAGCAGATTCGATTTTAGAGATGTGATCATTGAGATATGGGCCCCATTGACGTCTGACTAAATTCATATATGCATTTTGTTCAACTACTTTCGACTAATCGTATAATTCCTGCTACGAGCTTACTCAGATGTCTCCAACAAAGTGTGCTACAGAACCTCCTACTTGCACAAGGCACAAAATTCCTCACAACATCACGAGAATCATTCATGTATTTCAAATGGTCCATAACAAAGGCCTTACTTCATCTTATGAGCAGTCTACACGTTTTGTGAGAAAAATGTGAAACCAATTGCCAGGACCCGCTAGTTCAGCATGTCAGAAATCATTCTGGTAGCCGGGAATGGTATTCATGAGCATGTTCCTTGAAGCGGAGGCGGACGTACGTAGGAGTCACTTAAGCCGTCTCTTCTCATTGTGCATTCCCCTGCTACCTGCCAACGTCTGACGTGCTCTGACGTCAGTGGCTGCTCACATGACTTATATAGCAGTGGACGTCCTGTTTTCTTGCCAAACACGGCATTAGGAAGGAGAGACGGAGGCCGCCAAGACAAGCTGCACACTGTTTCCTTCAACTGATGAAATAGGTACGTATACTTGCTGGCGATTTTTTTATACATTCAACGCTGTATAACAAAACAGTCATAAATGCTATGTGTTAGCATTAGAAAGGTTTATTGTACTTGTACTTGTTCTTTTTTTCGCATTATATATCTCATAGCAGTCTGCATAGGCTTTCATCCATAAAATTTACATGCTATGGCCTATTGACAAACTTATGTGAGCTTACGTGAGCTTTGAAACAGTTCAAATGCAGAAAGTTCGGTGCTGCGTTGCATTGCGTATTGGCATGCACTAGAAACAGATTTTCCCATGGTGTAGTGTGTGTTACGTACGCTATCTTCTAAAGGATGTACCAGGAGTGGATAAATTTGTGAATCTTTCTGAAGCTGGCAGTTCGCTGGATACCTGTGTGCGTGACGTAGTCTTTTCGATCAGCATACGGACGTGATTTTATAACGCTTTTTACAACATCATTACTGCATATTTACTAAGGCCTATGAAAAAATGCTGTGCTTTTTGTTTTGAGTCCTGAAAAACTAATAAGGGTCAGTAAGTGATACAAGACAGTTTAAAAAAGTAAAACTGAATTGCATGAGGACACAGGAACAAAAACATCCCAGCAAGTAAACAAAACATGAAGCCCACCCCACGTGATTCTGTCTAGTTGATATTTTAAAAGTACAGTAAAACTATTCATTAGTACAGTCTAACGACCATTTGCACAAGACGACCATCACCTCAAGACGATTTGAAGGTCCCGACAATTTCCTCCATAGACACAAAGACTTGCCGAAGGCGACCACTTGCGCACGGCAACCACCCCTAGTCGGGACCGCATGCAACCAAAATATTGCCGAAGACGACCAGTACATTTTCAAGGGTGCAGCGGCATCGGCTTTTGATGATAACTGCCGGGGAATCCCGGTAAACTTTGCGACGAGGAAAAAACAGATGGCGCACGCGAAGTCATCCGGGTTATTTGGATAGTCCACAGCAATGTACATGTAGCTAGAAATGCCGCGTTCGCTGTAATTATACTCTACATTCTATCCTTACAAATAGTAAATTCATTTGTCACAAAACTTAGTAAAGGGAACAGATATAAAAAAAATCCTGACTTAATTCAGTGCTTGTGGAGGCGTGTACGTGCTTATAAGACAATTTTTCGCAAGAATAACAGCTTCCCAACTTATTTTCTGACCCGTTGGCTGTGATTCATAAAGTTAAGATAGTCATTTAGCGTTGTTAAAATGAAAGCCGTATTTCAAAACGTTGTTTGTCGGGGACTCCACCGATAACAGCGATGTTTTTGTAGCGAAACGGACCATTGTCTTGGGTGTCCTGACATCATATCGTCCATTCACAAGTAGACAGTCAATGCCGACGAGAAAAGTGACACTGTTCGGCACAAAAAAACTATGATTTTTCATGTATTTTAGCTAAAAATGCGATGCTAGCAAGCCAGTATGTCTCAACATCCACCTAGGGAAGACCAAGGTGGTGTACAACAAACATGCAGACAAAGCTCCAGTGGTGATAAGTGGGGAAGGAGTAGAACAGGTTAAAAGCTACATCTACGTAGGAAGAAAAGTGTCAGAAGATGGAAGTCTCCTGCCAGAGATCAAGAGACGTATCACACTGGGATGGGCAGCTTTTGGAAAAGTGGACAACATCATGAAAAGCCGTAAGGCGAGTATAGAACCTAAGAGGAAGGTTTTTAAGCAGTGCATCTATGGAAGCGAGACATGGGCACTAACCACTACCCAGATGGAGATGCTTCGAGTTGCTCAGAGGAAAATGGAACGTGTAATGCTAGGCATCACACTCCGTGACAGGAAAAGAAACTCCTGGATCCGACTCCAGACAGGAGTTACAGACATCATCACAGGACATAAGAATTTTCTCTTACACAACCAGTTTTTCTCACCTGCTGATGTTTCGATGTCTGTCAGACATCTTCCTCAGAGCTTCTAATGCACTGGAGTTCTGTTTCTCGCCCCTATATGTAGCCCATGTAGGTGGTGCTTTTTGGGGCGAGAAAAACACCTATCCCAAACGTGGCTTAGCTTTGTACCCCCCCCCCCGCCTTAATCCCGGAAGGATTTGGCTACATATAGCGGCGAGAAGCAGAAATCCAGTTAGAAGCTCTGAGGAAGATGTTTGACAGACATTGAAACGTCAGCAGGTGAGAAAAACTGGTTGTGTAAGAGAAAATTCTTATGTCCTACCAACCTGATGAAATTATTTTCGGAGACATCATCACAGCAGTAAATACAGCTAAACACCGCTGGGCAGGACACGTATAGAGGCTACAGGACAACAGATGGACGCTACGAAGTAGACTCCCAGAGAATGGAGGAGACGCAGAGGGAGGCCATTCAGCAGGTGGAGAGACAACCTGCAGAAACACCTAGGCCCCACCTGGCCACAGACTGCAAGATGCAGAAGAGTCTGGAACAGTTCAAGGGAGAGGTTCCTCAGAAAGAGTGACTATACCCTGCCATGATGATGATGATTAGCTAAAAAATCTAGAATAACATACTAGTCGCACGTCTAATATACATTGTATGTCTTGAAGGTGTAATCAGAATTCTGATTCTGATAAAAAGAGTCAACATTAACAACAACTTTCGCTTTTTTGGACACCCCAAAAAAAGGCTAGGGCCAGTAGGTTTTTCTAGGAACCGGCGGAAAACAGGAAAGAACATTTTTTTCCACAACATTTTATTTTACACCATTTACTCCCTGTCCCAACAGCTATCTATCCACCACTTACAAATCATGAACCTGGCACTTCTAGAAAACTTTAGCGCAAACTGTGAAGCTCACCAAAACCAGTCGTTATCATCAAGATTTATCAACAATGTCTCGAGTTATCTTGTCCACAGCCAAACGCACCTACATGCAATGCCCGCTGCAGCACAGTAAGAAAAAGCCAGATCAATCATTTTTTTAACTTGATCTTCCTTTTTACAAACGCCACACGCCTACCTGAAATTATTGATATCCATCAACACCATCTCGAGTTATTTTGTTCACAGCCAAACACATTTACGTACAAAGCCAGAAACAGCACCCTAGGTTCAAGTCAGGTAAGCCATTTTCGCACTTGACCTTTCTCTGTACAATAGCTACACACCTACCAAATATCCTGACGATACACTGCCATAGTCTCCAGTTATGCTTCCACAAACAGGCGCACAAAAATTCAAAACTCGCTGCAGTACTAGTAGGAAATTGCCAAGTAAACCGCTTTCTAACTTGGCCTTCCTTTCCCCAACCGCCACACACCTACCAAAAATTCACTACCTATCCAGCAAATACCATTAAGTTCCATCCACAACTTCTCGATCTATTACTGTTAACCTACATATAGACCCCAAAAGTCCTAGTTCAACCGTTTAAATAACCTTTTTGGCGAAGGCAACAAGGGTCTGAAGTCCACACCTTCTTATAATTAATTAGTTATACTGGTGACATACATACAGACCCACACCATAGCCACTGCACGATGGCACAACTGAAAACATAACCATCTTGGCAAAGGTGAAAAAGAGAAGAGAATGAAAGAAAATTGCC
Source organism: Branchiostoma floridae (assembly GCF_000003815.2). Taxonomy (NCBI): domain Eukaryota; kingdom Metazoa; phylum Chordata; class Leptocardii; order Amphioxiformes; family Branchiostomatidae; genus Branchiostoma; species Branchiostoma floridae. The sequence continues at coordinate 8,717,071 of NC_049981.1, forward strand.
AAAAAAAAAATAAAAATAGCCAAACACAGAGATGCAAGGAGATTTTCTCAACCTACTTGACTCGTCAGCCACCAGCGCGCCTGCACCAGACGTGGCGACATCCTAGATGATCTTCGTTCGAGATGCAACGCCGAGAGAGACTTGATCATGTTTACACGAGTGTTTACTTGAGCTGCATTTCTTAGAATGTTTGCTTTCGTAACCTACATAAGGCTAGCTAATGTCCTCAAAATCAGGTCTTACCCTAAAATGCAGGGGATTTATAAACATTCTTCATTAATTATGCAAATAAGCACCTTTGTGATGTATAGTGATGCCCCGAAATTCGAGCTGGGGGCTTTATTACTGGGCGAGTTCGCGAACGTATTAATAATCCCTAGAAGGCCATTTTCCATACGTTTCAATTTTTTCATGTCACAGGAAAATTCACTATTAAACCGATAGTTCTACTTACTGACAGAATGTGGGGATGTTCCGACAATGATATTCATTTGTTGTGAGGTTTTAATATTGGGGTTTTAATCTTTTGAGGGTGTTTTCTGGTGTTAAAGATTGCACATGTTCATGTTAGAAATGAACACTTCCTTCCTAGTACAAAACCCGTGAGGCTAACAAAGCCATTGATTTGTTGCATGCAAAAACACCGAGCTCGCCTGTAAAGTAGCTGATTTCCCTCAGGTGATGAGTGCTTTTGATGTGCCATTTTCGAGTGATTTATACACCGCGAGCTCTACGCTACATTGTGTAATCTTAACATGGTGGAAAACTAAGAACACAATAATTCAAATTAAAACAAAAAATTAATAAAAAGTCTTATGGTGTATGACAAACCTCAAAAAACTACTTTTCATTACATGGGTAATACATTCTTGTCACTTGGACGTGTGAAAAGCGACGCATTGCTCCCTCTTCTCAAAATCTTTCATCTGTAGACATAAAAAAGGCATCTCGGCCTTCTTAGAAAAGAAATGGGAATTTCCGCAATTTGTTCTGTTGGGAAATCATTCACTTTCTTCTTTTGTAAACCCGTGTTCCCATCAAATCTAATGGTACATTAGCGAGTCCCTGCGGCCATGCATTATCTAGAAGAGCCTTCTTCCTTCGGCAAGTCAAGCAATAAAAAGTATCCTTTGGGAGAAATAGTTGTGTTTTTTTTAGTACGAGTGAATACAATGCGTCGAAATGACTCATGTTTGTATGTCGGTAGGCATCTTCGGGCATGAGAAGTGATGTTCCACCGGCAAAAATCCCCATTGGAGTCTGGAAAAATATTCAAAATATCTTATATATAACAGCAGTCAGAACGTGAATACTTCGGTTCATTTTATTCCACTTGAATGAATTGACTTAGAATTGTAAATCGTAGACCGCTGGAACACATTCCTAGCAACCTGATCGGAGTCCTGTCTCCTATTGGGCTCCCTACCGTCGCTGATTCCGCCTGATTGCTTTCTCCACTCGGCAAATGGAACCATCATATCTGTTCATGCTAGCGCTAGTGTGGAATGACCAGAGAACTCGTATATTAAAGCATCTGAAACATTTATGTTCCTGTGTCGCAAGCGATAAGGCAACACCGCTGCTTGGCAATCGGAATCAAGCTCCGCGGATCATTGAGTCTCAGCTTGGGCATGTTGTAACGGATTTCATTAGCCATCTCGAATGGTGAGGTAAAGCCGGCGGCCCCGTGTATGAGAGAGCTTAGCCGTAAGCCTCAAGCACCAAACCTCTGCCAACACACTTTCAAGCCAACACACTTCCCAGGTCGTACGAGGGGTGTGTCTACTCTCCAAGCAGAGGTTAGGCTCCGGCTGTTTTTTAACGTTTTTTTTAGTCGTTTTTCTCGGGCTTTCTTTTTTGTCCTTTTTTGCCGGCCTGT
>NC_049981.1:8720376-8727584 GCF_000003815.2 Branchiostoma floridae
ACATCAGACTTGGTATGTTCTCTATATGGTAGAATCAACACGGCCTTAATGTTTTACTGATGTTATAGTTACCGACGATACTGATAGCATGGGGAAGCACAGCTTAGTACTTCAACGCAACGCTACGAATGACGACAGAATGCATAGGCATACTGTTGTGTTCAAGCTGTGTCCAATTAAGCATCTGAGAGGTACACATGACGGGGTAATTTCACACATGCAAATGAAGACAAACCTTGTGTAAAATACCGTTTGACTCATTTCCTGTCACGGCTTTCAAAGATACTCGGTCCAAGGGCACTGTCTTTTTTCTTTTATCTCTGAAACAAATAAGTCAATGTCACATCAAAGGCCGTGAAATGAAAACACACAGCGAAATTTGACGTCTCAAACAGTTTTAGACCATGGGACTTGCACGAAAATGGCAGTAATTCCCAGCAAAATTGCACGGACACGTTCATGACTTACTTAGACGTAGCAAGCAGTCTCCATTCATGGCGGCTTTGAGCAGGCATTTCCGATTCCTTCTGTGATTGTGATCCTAAGGGTTGTGTCTCCCTCATTTGATATACACTTCCTCTTTCGTGATTGTATCTCTGTACGCTATGTCCTGTATCTTCCGGAGGCTCCGTTGTTGGAAAGTTTTCTTTTAACTTTTTGCTGTTATCTTCCAAGTCTGAATGACATATATAGCAGTAGGAAGTATTAATGATCAGAACAACTTCACTTTTAGTTTTCTGGATAGTGCCCTGCTATTCCAAACTGTGTTCATCCTTCTGAAGACTGGTGTTGTCTAACCAATACAGGAGTTAGTGTTTGTGTCTGAGTCTCCGTCAGCGGTGATAGCACTGCCCAGATGTGTGAACTGAGTAACGTTCTCTGTAGGCTCACCATTAGTGTGCAGATATGCGCTTGTGAGCTGCTCTCCAACCTGCATTGGCCGCTAATTTTAATCAAGCCGTACTTTTCCTGAATCTGTCATAGTGCTCGTGGTCATATCTTGGTTTAATCAGATGGGTTTCATCTGTTAAAGCAATATTATACGCCCGCAAAGTCCAGGTCGATGAGGCGCCTGCCCTCCTTCCATACTAGACCAACGTTATGGTTACTCATGGCTCTGCGCACCAAGTCGACTATAGTGGTGCTGAATAACAGACAGGACACAACCAAGTCTTACTCCCGTGACTATCCGTATAGCCCGAGTCAACCTTCACGCAACAACCTGTGACCTCATACAGGTTTCTGAAGGTATTTGTGAACGTATGCTGTATGCTATATGTTTTACCTGGCTTTTACCTACGGTGCTGTAGATGGCTTGGTACGTAAGTGCGTTTGTCTGTGAATGCTGTTAATGAATTCTCATGATATTTGGTAGTTGGTTAGGGGTGGCAAAAAGGAAGTTCAAGTTCACTAATTGACTTCTTTGCGGCGCGTTACGATACTGCGGCGGAGGTTCAAAGTTGAAGGTCAAATTTTCTGCAGGTGCCAGGTCCATGATATTTAAGTGGTGGGAAGGTCTTGGAACAGGGAGTAAGTGGTGTATGTTTGGGTCCCCCAGAGTGTTTTGAACTGCAACATGTGTTGTTGTTATTATTATCCTTGGAAGGGAATACAACGAGTTCATTCATTTCCATTGTTTTGGGCTGAAAGGTACTTTATGTTATAATCTACATGGAGAGATGCATTAAATTGTATTAATCAGTGGACAATTAACAGAAATAAACAGAGTTTTCTATATTTCTATTCAACCATCTCATTATGACCTATATCTAAGGACACATCTGTTCCTCACATGTTTAGCCCAGTCTTTATTACATCAATTTGACCATTCCATTCCATCAGCGGGTGGGAATTGTCTATAAATAGAAACATTAATTGAACTGCACAAGAATAACGTTTTATCCACATGATGGCCATCCGGTGTGTTTTGTATAGGAGTTATGTGAGTAGTTTTGCAGATGTTTACTCATTCAGTTTACTGAATGAACAGTTGAGCCTAAAACGTACTCTTTGGATTTAAGTTCTGATTCAACACTATTAATTTGAATTAAAAGCCATACTTCACTCCAGAGAGTATTCTGGTTCTGGTAACGATATATATCATTTTTCAAAGAAATGAATAAAGAAGGGGTCATGATTTTTAGTCTCCAAGCAGACGTGTCAGCTACTGTAGATGAAAATGAGAAGAATTGGGACAAATAAGCTGCTACGGGATTTCAGTCAGTGTTTTGCAGTCTATCCAGCGCCGGCCGGCCAGGTCACTCCTAGACCAGTTAACCCCTACTAGGCTTTTATTCTTAATTTGGGCAAAGCCCTCTATCGTTATTTGCTATTTGGCCAGGCCTAGGCGGAGTCTGGTAGAGACAACATGATTTTAACAAAGTACTATATATGAAAGTTGCGCTGGAAAGGATCACAACAGTGTGCATAAGTTTATTGTTACCTTCGACAAAGAAGGTTTAATATGCTTTTGGTAGCGTCCATGGGTTTTTGAAACACACATGCATGCAGTCGTTTGATTTAAATTTTGGGGTATGTACTCTTTAGTAACACATGAATAAGAGTTAAAGTCTTTAATAAAGGCATGATTATTTGTCGAAGGGATGTGTTCTGGGACCTCAAGTTTTATTATAAAAAGACAGTATGTGGGTTTAATGCTGTTACTTCATTGACAAAAATCTGATTTATTAGATACAGTCAAATTCTACTGCAAATAATCATAGTAAGATAAATACGGGCGTTTGTGATTGTTATTATTATGACGGTAATACGAGTATAAGCTACAGTGTTACTGCATGTGTTTTAAGAAGGGTTACACTTCATATCCGCTACACTTCAAAACACGGTTAGGAATCTGCAAATGGTTCCGTCTATTTTGTCTTCATCCAAGTTAGAAGATGAACAACTTGTCAAACGACCGTGAGGGAAGCATTTGACGCTTCCAGGAATCACCACGATCGCCTTCCTTAGAGACATAGGCGTGCTACATCTTGCTACTTGTCGTATCTCAAGACGTTATCAAAGGGCCCAATTTGCAGCCAGTGGGCTGTTAACAAAAGGGTACACAATCCAATCTATCATGACACATGTATCGCGAGACTAGCAACATGCTTAGAACTGCTATCAACCACAAGGTAGCAAAGAACCCATATATGCTTTCTACATGTCCCCATTGACCATCGCACGCATTTTTCTTTAGTGCAACATCATCAATTCTTTCGTTAATTCACGGTCGTCAATTCTGAAGAACCTTCCTTTGGTAGGTAAGTGGCATCTCAGGGAGACATTTTATCACAACTTGTAATGTTCCTTGGGGTTAGAAATACCAGGTTACCCAGTTGCACCAAATTACTTGCAACTTAGTTGCAACTTATCCTTGACAGATAAACTGTGTTGGTAGAAGTCATTATACCAATAGATCGATATAAAACTGTGTACGTGAGTTCCAACACAAGAAATTGAACCCAAATCTTCGACTGATGGACTATAAAGTGAACAACAAAATGCTTGATTTTGCATTTTTTTTGGTCATTTTATGACCAAAAAAGAAACACTATTGGCTTTTTCAACCTGGCATTACAACCAAATGACCTATATTTGGCAAATGGATGCATTATACATATCTATTCAAAATCATTATTCATAATCTTTGGCATGAACCACTTCAAAATGATTTAGTTGTGGATTCGGGGGGTTAATTTCTAATGACCGGAGGGGTCAGCAAACTCAGTTTGTAAGATTCTGTTTGCTCATAAGTGTGATTAGTAGTTAGGATTCATTTTGGACAGAAGGTTCCATTTTCGCACATAGGGGATTTTGGAACAGTCTATTGTTTCATAGGAGAGATGGCTGACTGAAATATGCTGTATTTGCTCTCAAGCAAATGACGGCCTTACTAATGCATATATGAACGCGATTCTTCGCCGCTACCGGTATGTCGACAATATCAACCGTGTAGAAATCCACGGAAACTTTTGGCTTTTCTACGGGACATGCGAGAAGCATGTCGCAAACTAAAAGCTTCCGTGTTGCTTTCACCTTGAGCAAACACGTAACGATACATCAGCCATTTACTTGGGCTAAGGATTGACGGCACCGGCTGGGGTAACACTTGTTAAGGTCCGGCGGGTTCCCAAATGGCTCTATGTCTGTCCACCATCCGGCGCCACAAGGTGAGTGCATCATGGCTGGCCATCTCTATGAAATTCCAGGGCACAAACGTTTTGATCTCGGTTAAGCTCGAGTTTAGCTACAGGCTCATTACGGTCAGTCGGAAACCAAGCTATAGTGCATCGCCGTACGCTTACTGACAACTTAAAGCACGGGTGCTTCAGACCCACAGATCAGTCGTTATCGGCAGTACTGGTGTGATTAACTGTCACTTCTTCATATATAGTACCGGAGATATGTATTCAATGTTAATATGAATGGTCTGTTTATTTAGAATTGAAATCGCGAACAACATATCACTCTTGCAGTCGTAGGAATGAATTGCGGTCAGATACATGACATATGGTATACAATTATCGTACACACTACTACACAGCACAACATAAAAGGTTGAAAAGTGGGAATTATTACATTCTATTATTCACAATAAGGTTGTAACCTAATGGAATGAATGATTATTACTAATATTACACTTTGAAATATTGTAGGTGATGTACTCTAAAATTGATACGCTAAACAAAAATAAATAACTAGCTATACGGCACATAATGCAAAATCACGAATAAGTGTATACAGTTTAAGATGAGAAGAAACATCCAACAATTCGGCTATTTACAGTATAGGTGGATTCTGATATTATAAATTACAATTGTAAATATTTCGCCAAAAAACTATGAATTTGATTCACTAACTGGGAGTCTATGCCAACATCACATTATCACATTAATGCAAAATCACAAGATGCAGAACATTACAACTTAAAACAATGTCAGAAGACATTTGACATGTGTCCAGTTCATTCAAAGGGTTCGTTATGTATGAAATGGGACTTCTTTTGTATCCGTCCGTACAGGTTTTGATAGTGTTCAGTAGTTGTGATGACCTTGTTGTTCTGGCACTAATCTCACCGCGGTATGGGGGTAGCCAGTCTCGTTGATACGAGTACCCGTCACATTTGGCGGAAATCGATCGGACGACGATTCTGCGGCAATCGCTCGAGCCTCGCGTATAATAATAACTTTATTGCACAACAATTGTACAAGGTACAAAGTATGACTCATATATGACAGTTTTCATGTAAAAAATACGCGCAACCCTCTGTCGATCTTAGATATTGCCGATCTTCCATCGATACGCCCGAAGATTGATTGTGGATAATGTGACAGGGGTATTAGCAAACTAGTGGCACAGCTGGCGGCATCGGCTTTCTAGAGTATAGGAAGATCGAGAACTTTGCATGCCTCTGAGTAGGATGTGTATGCGAGGCCTAGTATTGTCCGGCAAGCCAATTTCTGTAAGGTCTAGATCCTCTCGTGGTGTTTTCTTGTGAGGCTCGGGTGACAGGCAGCGACGGCATACTCACAAGCCGGTCGGACCAAGGTCTTGTAACAGCAGAGAAGGTTTTCTTTAGACAAGTCGATGCGTCGTACGTCGTAGCTGTCCTAGAAGGAATAGTTTTCTATTACCTGAGTTCACTATGTGGTCAACTTGTGTTTGTTAGCCATCTTGCAAGGTCCGCTTGCACAAATAAGCCAAGTAATTAAGGACTTTGACTACATTCAGTGGTTCTCTGGCGATGGATAAATGTGGTGGCGTTGGGGCGTCTGATGAATAATAGTAAAGTTTATTGCAAACTCTAGCCCTTGGGCTAATTGCAGGTAGCATGAGAGATTCATACAGTGTAATAACAATATCACAAGTGTCTTCTCTAGTCTAAAACTAGTAAAACGTAACTCTAGAACCTGGGTTATTGGGTTTGACTCCATTTTCGAAGACAGTGGAAGACGAAAGATATCACCTTTTCTATTATGTGTGAGTTTTGTGATGTTAGAAGGAGAATTTTTTTCTTTTTGTCAGTGAATGTAAAGAAGTTTGGGTGGGTTTAGTGGCCTCTTCAAACTGCTCCTTTTTTCGTGACCGTAGAAAGAGCAGTTTGACATAAAATGTGTTTCGTCTTCCACCATGTTTGACGTACATTGTTTGCACGTCCTTTTCACACACGGATAGCTTCCTGTACCGCCCTCTCTCAACTTCAAGAGGCTGGGCACTAATTCTAATTTTGCTAAATGCCTAGCGTAGATCAAAGTATCTGATTCTAAGTATTTTTCCATAGTATGTGCTGTTTTTTCATGTCTTATAAAACCTTAGCTTACCAGTATCAATGTTCAAGCTATGACGATAGGTTTGGATAAACATATCAGAGATTCTAGATCCTATCATGGTACATATAGATCTGATATCACTAAGCAATATTCACTAGACAGTGGGTAGTAGACCGGCCTGTAAGGCACGCGAATTGGGTTGGGTCGATGTTATTCTTAATGTCTGAGTAGAGTCGGGTCACCACAAATCTCTGCACGGCCTTTGCCAGCACTGGTGTGAGGGAGACTGGTTGGAGTTCCTCTATGGATGGAGGGCGGATTTTGGCAGAAGCAACACAAAAGTGTAAAGCCTATCTATGGCAACACTTAACTAAGTTGAGGTTTGAAGATCTGCTTTAAATTGTGCCTTGTATTTGTGCGTGAGAGCTGACGCTGATATATCGTATAGTAGGACAGTAGGTCGTGCTAAGGCAAGGGGAAGATTGTAGAAGATGGAACAAAAAATTTTGCGATGATCGCCAACATCAAACAGAACTAAAGTCTGTTACATCATTGCTGTTTCTAAACAAAATTGTACAAAGCGATTGAGAATTGCTTTCCTGAATTGTGGTGTATTATTGTGATCCTTTACATTTTCTTCTGTCTTTATAAAGGAACAAGAACAGATTGTGTGCTGTCATTTGTAACGTGCTTCAATTGACAGACAAATAGACTGTTTCGATTGTCTGATGCTTAGGCCATGTTGATTTGATTATATGGATGACATCCTCCGGGAACTCCAAAACTGATGCGAGCGAGCGAATAAAAAAAAAGTTTGGCCAAAAAAAAAAGTTGCCTTCAGTATGAAATCAAAGTGTCCAGGAAGGTTGAACATAGGACTAAACACACATAGTATGGTATACCAACAGTTAGCTGTAGGGACCAGTACATCATACG
>NC_049981.1:8727819-8749285 GCF_000003815.2 Branchiostoma floridae
CCTTATTACCGTACCGTAAGATACAATATTGTTCGGTGCAAACATGACATTGAAATGAAAAAGTGGCCTTACCTGGTGTAAAAATCGGTCACTATGTTGTGACATGCGTTTTCACATACCTAAACAATGTAACCAAAATTGCACATCGTTTTGAAAAAGTCAAAGTGTATTGTTGTAACAAACATTACCGGTAACGTTTGTTACACCTGCCTGTAAACATGAGCAAAATGTCGCTAGTAGAAAATACCACGAGGGGTGATCAATATGTTCTTGGCCTCACCCGGAAATAATAAACACAACTCAAATTTCGAAGCACAACATCATAGTATGAAGCCTTTTAGCACTATCCTCCAAATTTCAAATCATTGCAGTCGTTACTTTCCAGACATTCGTGTGTTGTTGTTTTTTAATTAGAAGGTAGGGAGAAAAACAAGGGTGAATTGTGATCAGACATGTGTGGGTCGAGTTCCCCATACCGTAAATTCTTTGTCATTAGCAAAAACATTTTCAAAATGTTTGGTAATGATTCTCTTCCGATTTCAAGCAGAAATAAGTGGGTGTCTGACCCTCAGCAGCGCAAGTTGACCCGCACACCTCAGGTCGCAACTCAATTGTCCACGTTTTTTCCCTTCTCCCTTACCTACTTTTACTGGGTGTCGCCTGTAATGATCACAATAATTTGAATTTTGGTACCAAAATTATTGGTGGAATTTTCAGTAGAGTTTGTGTGTGTGTTGTATTATACGGGATGACATCACATGTCCTGGCTTTTCTGTCAATTCTACAGGTGGCGTGACAAGTTGTGCAGGGAGTACAGGGAGCTGTAGAAATTGCAGGGGCAAGAGAAAGAGTGTAAGAGGAGAAACAACACTGGATGAAACAAAGAAAGCATGCATGTAAAAAACGTGCATTACAAAATGTTTATCTAGGGTTACAGTTTACTCCTAAGCAGCGTGGAGCATTGTGGCAATTGTGGAACTTTGATTGCGAGAAGTAACTGTCATTATTTGCCATATGCACCGAATTCACCCACTGCACTTACTGTTCTTGTGACACGTCGAGTGGGTCAAACTGTCCATCGTTACTTTGAGGTTCACATTCAGAGGTTCATTGCTAATAGATTTGATAGATTTACTACATCCTTTCGTTGACTATGAGGCCACTAGAGACACAAAAAAGGTCAGGATTAGAAAGCAGTTACCGTTAGGGTTAGCTTAGTTTCAGATAGTTTTACCATCAGACCTCAGATTATCCAAGATGGACAATTTTATCAATGAGTCCACCCATGTTGTGGAAAACTCGACCGGTGAGCCATTTTCCGCTACAAACCAGTTCAAACTGCCTGAGTGGCAGGTGGCACTCTGGAGTTTTCCTTACACAGCCATTGTGCTGGCGGCAATCGTTGGAAACGGCATAGTCATCTGGGTCGTGCTTGCCCACGCCAACATGCGGACAGTCACCAACTACTTTCTAGTCAACCTAGCCTTCGCCGACGTCAGTATCGCCAGTTTCAACACCATCTTCACATTTACCTTCTCCGTCACTGGGGACTGGTACTACGGGAAATTCTACTGTTACTTCATGAACTTTGTCCCCACCACGGCGGTATCAGCCAGTATCTACACCCTCACGGCTATCTGCCTGGAACGCTACATTGCCATCGTTCACCCTCTCAAGCCTCGGATGTCCAGGGTGTGCGCCAAGTCTGTCATCATTGCCATTTGGCTGTGCGCTGCCACCGTGAACGTCCCTCTCTGTATATATTCTCACTTCTACACATTCAAGTACAGGGAGGAGGAATGGTCTGTCTGCAGATTCCAATGGCCTGATGACAACGTAAAGTTCTGGTACGAGACTTTTTTTCATGTCATATATCTTCCCATTGTGGGTACTAAGAGATACCGAATATAGTTTATCTATTCATTTCACAGATTTGAAAGAGAACTTTTATTGACTGAGAGTAAGGCGTCAGCTTTAGCTCTGTTAAAGTCTTTAGATTGTTTGACACAGAAATACACAGTTTCTTATTATACAATGGGAAAACATAAACTCGGCACGAAACGTTTGGAATACTAACTTTCCGTTATTTCTGCGTCAATGCATTATTTATCACTAAATTCATAATCACTAGATAGCTTGTGTAATGCTCGTTCCGATGATATCCAACTTATAATGATCATAGATTCACTGGAATAGTACCAAGCCTGCTTATGTGAGGGGGTCAGACAAATAAAGTGCCGAAAATATCCGTCCGACGCCAAACACTTTAGTCGGTTTATATTTTTAGATTTATGCCTATAGACGTATAGATTTGTGCACGAAGGCAACTTGAGTTAATAGAACACATCAATCAGAGCCACTGTTCCTTTTTATTCAAGCAAAGTACTTCGGTATATCATACCCGGTCCGTATTTACGTTCGATATCGGTGTTCCGCCCGGTCCGTATTTTACGGTACGGCCCAGGGCTCCATAGTTCGATTCGAACTCGCCTGAATGCACCGCTGTCGAAAATCTAAACAACTTTTCCCGGTTCTTTTATTTGAATTGACGAAGTTGTTGACGCAATGTGTAGTTGCTTTTGCTCTCCGATAAACATGAATTTTCTCGGTTTGGCATGATGTAGAGAACATACAACATGGGGTACTCTGTATCGTCCTCGGTCCCGGCCCTCCCACGGGTCGGATCGCCCGACGGCCGAAGACGATCCTCCCGCGGTCGAGTCGTCCCTTGGGCGATACGGAATGCTGCCATGTTGTGAAGTTATAACAGGTTTAAAGTCACTGTTTAAGGTGGGAAGAACCAACAGCTCTGAAGGTATGATTTTAGGAGGACATATATTACATGTATCTAGTGTCTTATTGGACAATATTATTATGACTAAATGTAATTTCAGTGCATCTTTATTTCTTACATCATTAGCACTTTAAGATCCAAAAATACCAAGAATCTTTACCCCAGGTATGATGTTGGCCTGATGACCATCAACTACTTCATGCCGCTCCTGGTCATGGCGGTGGCTTACTCCATCGTGGGCTTCACTCTCTGGGCCGGCAAGATCCCGGGGGAGGCCACCCAGCGGCACCTGGAGCAGATGAAGGCGAAGAGAAAGGTAAGACGGGCTGACTTTTAGAAGCCAGTTGTACAGGAAATTCACAATGGGAAGATGGGATCATAGAAACGATGGCTTAAAGTAGGGGAAGAAGAATTTTGTTTGCTTTTAGGTTATGAATGAATAAATGAATGATCGAACGAACGGACGAATGAATTGATTGATGATTGATAATAGTAGCCAGTATGGGCCGAAGTGAGGTTTGATTTACAGAGCTGATAGGAGTTGATTTAATAGCTAATGACCCGCCCCGAGGTGTCATAACGCCTGGTGCTTTGCTATAACCACCGAATAAACCACCGAGTGAGCGAAGCGTGTTAGCGTGTTATGATACCATATACACCAAGGAACAGGTGGGTTATCATCAATACGGTGGCTCGGAAGTCCGATGCTACAAGGCCAGGCCAGGACACTAGCGCTAGCCGTTCATGAGTTATGCCGTATAAGAGTAGCTCCAGACCTCCCTGATCTGAATAGGGTTAGTGCAAAACGTCGTCCTTCTGATCTTTTGCATAAATTAAGATAATGAGCTGGAATTAGCAACACCTTAAAATGTCAAAATATTCCACTTACATTGACGAAGCAATGTATGTACAATAATTACCGATTTGAAATGAGATTTTATTGAACAAAACATCTCGCAAAGAAGGTCGGGTGTTTGAGGTTTAAAATACATAAAGGTGGGCAGTTTAGTAGGTAGGCAATCCATTTAGTAGTTAGTAGTAGTAGTAGTAGACTGGTTTGTTTATTGATTTATTTAAAACAATCGTAACAAAGTAAAAACAGCCTTGCAGCCTGAGGGACTGAATTGCTCTGCTTGACAGTCTTTTTGTACAAATACAAAATATACTACGATTACAATTTAAAATACATGCTTAGTTCATCGCAGTCGAAGACAAATTAGAACTATATACACTATTTACAACAATTGATTGCACTCTGTGATTATAGCAAATGACTCTGACATAGAATGAAACGAGTCTTGGATAGCACTGTGGTCCAAAACTACAGAGGTTTAGAATTGTTGGGACTGGACTAGATAGATACCGCTTTGTCCCGGTTGGCAGTTTGTATTGGCGAGTATGCCTGAGTTGCATGTGGTGAGCCGGGATTATTTATGACATATCTGGAAGTATGTAGTTGAAATGAAATCCCTTTATCCCGTACTTTCTGTAAAATGTACGGAACGTACTTACCGTGAGTTGCTGTGTCGTCCCTGCTGACTTTGTTGCGATAGTTGACCCTTTTAAAGGACTAACGAAAACTGGCGCCATCGATGTCCCTGCCGTAATTGTTATGGCTTTATTTCTTAAGTGCACACATAGTTTTAATGATCCAGGGAATTTCCGACTTTTAAAACAATTAGTCAACTCAAATCTGAGCCTTTCTTTAATCTCTGATAGTTTATTCGGTAGTTATGACCGCTTTTCAACTAGGTCGAGTGGAGGGACGGGTCACGAATATAAGATTCACTCCATACGGTACTAGTAAACAATGCAGTAATAAATGAAAGAATAAACTAGAGTTTGGCGACCTCATGCCTCCATGAAATATTTAGAGCTTTTGTTAATTTTGTGCAAATGACAAAAATAATTGATGCATGGTGATGTTCATCATTACTAACGTATACTTGTCACAAGTGTAAAATTCCCATCGTCAATAATTAAGCGAATCAGCTCCATATTTGCATTTTGACATCTGCTTATGTTCAACCTATCATAAATTACATGTATTACTTAGAAAGAATATTTTCATTAATTATGCAAATGTGATACCATTTTGCATGATTATTATTTTATTTTGTACAACATTGTCTGCGGTACCCAGGTACCCAAAATGATGAATTCTGATATTCCTATCTTGAATTATCCTCTTTGGCAGTTTTTTTAGATAGCCTGCAATCCCAACCCAACCCGCTAGGAGGCCCAAACTCACATCGCTTCTTTCTGAGCGCAACAGCCATCTAACACCATAAAATGGTGTCTGGTGATCATAGCTTGTTCAGAACCCGCGATATCAAAACCGGAAGTTCCGTTGCAGTACCAAGAGAAGCCGCTAGGGGGCCCAAAATCTAAAGTTTTCGTTACATCCCACCAACACACCCAGTATAAAACCAATCCATCCAGCCGTCCTTGTTGACACACACACACGCACACACACACACACACACACACACACAGAGAGACACACACAGAGACAGACACACAAACGCTAGTAAAGATGAGAATATGAGAGCTTTATTTGTTCTTAGCAAAAAAAGAAATTTCAAACCTACCAAGAGAAGCCGCTAGGGGGCCCAAAATCTAAAGTTTTCGTTACATCCCACCAACACACCCAGTATAAAACCAATCCATCCAGCCGTCCTTGTTGACACACACACACTGATGTCTGATAACAAAACAAACAAACATTCGCTGTTCTCGAAACAATATTATAAAAATGTGAAAATATAATCGCCATGAATATTTCATAGCGGTAGATCTAACCATAAATAGTACCCCATAGGTGGTCTTTAAATGTTCAGACTTGATTTCGTATTCAACATTTTGTAAATGTACATGTTATACTCTGAGCTGCTGTAAAAATCAATGCGTGTAAAAAGTCGATATCAAAGAATACAAAGTACAAAGTTGATAAGACACCAGAAATTGACAACCACATTACTCCGTCAAAAATAAGAGTTGACGGTTCTGTGATCTATGGAGCGCGTGTCGACATGTACACCATTATCACGGTAAAACAGATTGCGCATGAAAGAACGTGGAACTAGCAGAATAATTTGAAGCCATTTTCTGTAAGTGTGTGGACTTGAATTATTCTTTAGAAACAGAGTATTTAATGGGCTATCTCGGTAACACATTTATAAGATACGTATACAAATACACACATGGCAAGAATTTCTCTTATGCAAAATGTTGCTGTGGCACATGTTAATATTCCCCTGGGCTCCAAAAGGACCCATACGGCCGGATTTATAGGGTTAAAGCTATTTGTGCGTCTGAACATTCTAAATTTGTATTCTACTTTAGACATGAATACTTCAGCCACACACAAAGCAAAGTTGATTCATTGTAAGGCACGCTTTAGAACAAGGCTTATCTCTCCAAACCACATTGCTTCTTCGTGTCAACTCTGGGAGCCAGACGCCGACTTTTGTGGGAAATGCGGCACCAAACAGGCTGTGCTATCTAAATCGTGTTGCAGACATACACCAGTGTAGATATTTTATGAGTAATGTCATAAATTCACCTTTATCTTACCACTTACAGCTTACTGAATACCAGTGATTCCGGTTCCGTTGGTATGGCAGGGATAGCTTCCTGACCAATCCCAAACATGTTGTAACATTCGCAACCATCCATGTAAATTGGCCGTACATCGCATACCAGCTTGTGTTAGCATCTAGCACTTTTACGTACATTTTATTTCTGAAGCCACTTTGGAACCATTTAAGTCATTACGTCATAAAACAGGACAATAGTGGCCAAACGTCCTGTAATAAAGAACTAGACCTCCACGAATCCGTACCATCGCCAAATTATTTTAACCATTAAGAATGATGTATAATAACGATTTCTCATTGATCATGAAAATAAGGTCAATATACATACATTATATCAGGCAATAATCTCATAATCATCATCATCATCATCATTTGTAATCCTCATGGTGATGTGGAACAAGTGAAGTTTGATTTCCAGTATACAGTCTGTCATTCATCGCTGCGAGGAGTTCCGGACCGTCCAGTACAGTTTTTTAGTTCAATAATTAGTAAGCTTCTTCAAAGTTCGCTTTGTGCGATAAACACGTTTCTTAGAGAAAACAGGTGTCCAGAGCAAGAGTTTTCCGGCTGGCTCTCTACTACGAGCCACATGGGCGGCTAGGAGTAGTCGGCGTTGCTTAACAACAGATGTAACATTTGGTAACGATCCATATAGCTGACTATTTGTAATGTGTTTCATCCATGGTGTATCATACACTACCCTTAACATCCTTGTATAAGTACCATAAAGGTTTTTTGAACGTGACGTATTCATTAACGATGATTCTAAACCATACAACAGAATTGCTTCAATACATGCTTTAAACACATTTGTCTTTAAGTTAGTTTGTTTTCTAATGGGTGCTTTCCAAATTTACGTAGAGAGTGAAGGGCACTCCATGCCTGAGCGATCCTTACATCCATGTCATGTACACTATCGGAGTAACCGCATAGGTAATGATGCCATCTACCTAAACGACACACGTTGGTCAAAGTTCTATTCTGGCAAAGAAAGTTATTTTAGTATTTTTCCATTGCTTATGAAAATAAGACCCTGACTTGCATAGATTATGTTTGACGAAGTTAGTCAATTGACTTTCATATGTCACATGTGTTGGTTGAGTTAACATCATGAACCGTTATGGAATGGTAGCATTTTTTTAAATATTACCTCAATATTGAAGTTCCTATCTATAAAGGAATTACCTACCTCCTCAGCCCAGATGACCAACAGACGGTGTTTTCTAATGCAGGTCTACTTCACATGATATAGTACAATACAACAGAACTGTACTTTTTCCTTCTCCGTTATGTGAATGAGGCCCTGATTTAAAATCACAGCACTACAGTTAAAAAAGCTGCTAGAGGCCTCAAAGTTACACCGCTAGCTCTCAGCCCCAAGAACTAATTACAATCACCTCTAAAAATCAGGGTCATAGCACTTCCAGAACATGACCTCTTAATCCTGGAAGTCCAGCTGCAGTACCATAGCGAGCCGCTGGGAAGTCCATCATCTCCCCAACAGCAAAAGACGACCCGAATATCATGCAGATCAGAGCTCCTCGATTCACAAGTTGACGTTCCACGGTAGTACTGTAGGAAGCCCATTGTCAAACTTTCATTGTCATTCCACAGCAGCTCCCCTCATTATGCCACTTACATACAAACCAAGGCATGCTCCAATGTAGTGCTGCTAGAAGTCACTTGGAAGATCATTATCAAACTTGAACGCTCCAAAACTCTCTCTAGCATATTCAACTTCTCGAGTTGTGCTGTTTGCATAAAAACACGCATACATCCTCCATAGTAAAACTGAAAAGAAAACATAACTTTCTAGCGAAGGTAAAGTCTTGACGTAGAACTACTGCCTTTACCAGCTAGTGGTCAGGGATATCAATGACTTATGGTTTGATATTTATTGTGTTCTTTCTGAGGACACGTCTTAAGTTTTACATTGAAACTTGTTAATTGTTATTTGTTTTCACCTTGGATACGGTTATGAAATATGATCACAATCTTGTTTGAGATTGTCAGAGTAGGATATTTGAGCTACAGCTCACCCGCCGTGCATCATTCCCGTCTCCCCACGTGTTCTCTCCCGTAATCACAAAGTTATTACAAATCAGATGTATTTAGTAATGCTTAAGGACTTAATCACATTGTCCGGCGTGATTACAGAACAACCCTTACATTACTGATGCCTGCACTCAACTTCAAATTGCTAGTTCACCGCACGCAGCTGATGTAGTTAATGATCAGAATAAATATAACAGCTGGACGGAAAAGTGTCTGTCTGAGTCTAGGCCATTTAATTGACCCTTCCCACATAGTACTCAGGGCATGATGACCTTCTGGTCACAGAGAATGCATCATCATCATCATCATCATCCGCCGGGATGGGGGATGCCAGTCTCTGGGAGGAACAGAGTGCAGAAGTTTTATTCTGAACATCCTGCAGACTTATTCTCTCCTGGACTGAATGGTGGGTAGTCAGAGTTGAATAAGGGCTTCTGAGTAGTGAGTTGCTCAGGATGATACGGCATGCACGACGTTGGTATGTCCAGAAATGGGGTAAATGTACGAATTTAGTGTGTACGAAGTTGTACGAACTTGTACGAAGTTAAAGGTAGATATAGACCGTAATCGGTAAACTTCGGAAGTTTTAGGTGACGTCATCTAACTTCGTACAGGTAGGCAGGGTTGGTGTACGATGTACGATGTACGAAGATAACAAATCTAACTTCGTACAGGTAGGCAGGGTTGGTGTACGATGTACGATGTACGGAGTTAACAAATCTAACTTCGTACAGGCAGGCAGGGTTGGTGTACGATGTACGATACAGGTAGGCAGGGTTGGTGTACGATGTACGATGTACGGAGTTAACAAATCTAACTTCGTACAGGCAGGCAGGGTTGGTGTACGATGTACGATACAGGTAGGCAGGGTTGGTGTACGATGTACGATGTACGGAGTTAACAAATCTAACTTCGTACAGGTAGGCAGGGTTGGTGTACGATGTACGATGTACGAACTTAACAAATCTAACTTCGTACAGGTAGGCAGGGTTGGTGTACGATGTACGATGTACGAACTTAACAAATCTAACTTCGTACAGGTAGGCAGGGTTGATGTACGATGTACGATGTTTAAAAATCTAACTTCGTACAGAGGAGCAGAGTTAGTGTACGATGTACGATGTACAAAGTTAACAGATCTTCAGTACAGATGGTCAGCCTTAACGTTGTACGAATCGTTAGAGTCGAATTAAAAAATGAGAGGTCTTATTAAAACACCATATTGAACGATGACAAAATTACAAACTTTTCTAAATAAGACCTATATCTATGTTCATCAAGTGCATTGAAGAATGGGGATCACGTCAGAAATACAAAGTTGACAGCTCTAAGACCGTACAGAAGGCACTTGAATAAGTTTTAGATAATAAAAAGTAACAAAATTTAGAATGATGAAAATATTTTCGAGTTCCCATAAATGTTATCGTTCTCACTAAGGCATAATGGTATACAACAGTCACAAAAATGCTACCTAATGTTAGTCAAAACAAAATAATCTTGACTAAAACTCATTTCATATAAGTCATTCTATAGGAACCTCTTACTTTTATGAGATAGTTGATTCTAACGTTATCTGGCCTAACACCACTGTTTGTTACCAATAAGGGTGTCAGGCAGGAGTGTAAACTAAGCCCTAGACTTTTTAATATTTTTATAAACGATCTAGTTCACAAGTTAGATGATACAGATTGTTCTCCACCCGCACTCAATAATTGGTGATCGATGATGAGAGCATGTGATTAACGCGTGGCTGACCATGTGCGACAGGTGAAAGTAGAATAGAATACTGCGTACGGAGTTAGCATAACCCACAGCATAGTCAAAACATCTTGACTTCGTACACCAGGCCCGACCCATATACGAAGATAGCATAACTCACAACAAAGTCAAAACATCTTAACTTCGTACATCGTACTTCGTACATTAGGCCCGCCCCATGTACGAACTTAGCATAACCCACAAAATAGAAAACATTTTAACTTGGTACATCGTACTTCGTACATTAGGTCCGCCCCATGTACGAACTTAGCATAACCCACAAAATAGAAAACATTTTAACTTCGTACATCGTACTTCGTACATTAGGTCCGCCCCATGTACGAACTTAGCATAACCCACAAAATAGAAAACATTTTAACTTCGTACATCGTATTTCGTACATTAGGTCCGCCCCATGTACGAACTTAGCGTAGCTACGTCACAGATAAATGTCGACGTTTCCCGAACTTTGCCGACAGCGGTTGTCGGAAGTTGTCGGAAGCTAGAAGTTGTCGGAAATTACGTGTGACGTAGGCTGATCCAAACTTCGTACATTTCACCTATTTCTGGACATGTATGGGTCTCTCGACGAGATGCCTGTTTTTAGTGAGTCGGGATTCCAAACTGGGACAGCATACTCACAGACATTGGGGCGCCTTTGTACATGGTGACTGGATCAAGTTTGGGAACTCTGAGCATCTTCAACCGTCGTAGGATGAAAAGGCGTTTTCTGTTTTGTTTAACCATGTGGGTAACAAGTCAAGTCAAGTCAAGTTTATTGCACGATTGTATCAGGTACAATGTATGGCAAGTAACATGTATTACTAGCAACTACGAACTATCTACATGGGTATACTAATCTAACATAATAGAAAATAAGGCGGCATAGTGCATTTTACATTGTTAAAGCACGACTTCTCTTTTGCATAGCATTATATATATATATTGGCCTAGATGGACAGATATGGAGTCGGGACATGATAGAAGTACATTGAATATTTCTCTACTTGTATTGGGTAGTGTTGTTCTGTTGTTACACATAGTCAATAACTTTTTCCTTTCTTCATTATAACAAGGGCATATCATCAGGAAATGGTATTCATCTTCAATACTGTCTTTGCAGATGGGACACATTCTCTTTTCGGATGGTATATTTTTGTGACGACCCTTTTCAATTTCTAAACAATGTGCTCCAATCCTTAGTTTTGTTATGCTATTAGTGAATGATCTGTTTTGAATTGATAACATATAGTTTTCTAGCGCAAAGGTTGTCTTAATTTTCGAATATGTTAACATGACTGTCCCACTTCAAGTTACTTTGTAACGGCTAGTTGGAGAAAAGGGAGAGGGGGAGGTGTTCGTCTGAAGAAAACGTGCATCACTTTGCATTCCGATTTTCTTTGGGTGCAACTGCATGTGGATTTTACTCGTCCATAGGCCAAGTCCATCAAGGTCATGTTGTAGATTGCTGTTTGATCTGCCTGCTTCCTATTATACTATATCATCCACTACGTTCCAGTGGTGTGATCGTGCGTCGTTTGCTGCACTGTTCCCCTCTCAGAAACTAGTGAGATTTAGTTAGAGACATGTTCCTGCTATTTATTTTTCACATTTACGTGTATAAGTTTAGGGTACATTTTCTATAATCACCTTCTAACTCAAAACAGAGACCATATACAACATATTTAAGTACCTCTGAGTGTAAGACAGGACACTACCAATCATTTAATTGCCTTTTTAATCATTTTAAGGCATTGCTATAGTTTTCTAAAAGGGTTTGAATTTTGGACCATCAAATTTTACCCTGTCGGCCATGTTTTAGTAAATCTGCCCATCACTCAAGTTCTCACGTTGACTGCATGGTCGTAATCAGCACCTCCATGGTAAATAATTATCTGTAATTTGCACTTGTGCCATGAAAAACATCCCAGGGTTTACTAGGGTAAATCATCTATATAATGATAAGTTTAATAAAAGATTAGCCATATGTAAGATAAGAACAAGCGCACATCCGTGAGGGGCCGCTATAAACAGCTCCCTGTCCACGAGAGATTGTGTAAGTATTGCTCAATGAATGCCGTAGAAAATAAAAGACATTTTATCAGTAAGTGTACCCACTATGAATCCGAAAGAAACAGAGTATTTCAAACAGTTGTCACAATTCCACCAAGCTTTTAGCACCTAAGAGATCACCAAAAGACTATATTTCTACTAAAAGCACAAAATCCCACCTTCGTACAGAACGTTGGAAAGTTCATTAACCGCTGCCTTCAGAGAAGAAGTTAAACCCGACAATAGTATTCATTGTACCATGTAGTTAATTAGACACTAGTTTTTTTAATGTATTTCCCTTAGTCTTTGAGACTGTATATGCAATTAGCCTTCGGGCATGATTTTGCAAATGAACAATTATTGTTATGCATAGACAGGTTTGTAACTTCTTGGAACTGCTATGGAGAAAGAAATTTAAAAACTTTTAATTTCTTAAACTCCTTGCATGGAGGCTACAAATATTCTTGCTAAAAGGATGGGAGTTTCTGTTAATTCACAATTATGGAATATCTGGAGAAATCATGACCACTACCAAGGACGTTACGTCTATCATAATCTCCTTGCCACTACTACGTTGCCAATCGTAACCTCTGTTTGACAGTTTCAAACTCTTGAAGTCTGTCAAAAAGCTGCCTGGTCGGCTTGGGGCGATTTACCGGCCCCTAACCTTCATAGTGCAAGTATCTGCCGCCTGTGTCTGTCAGCCTGAGTTTTCGATCGCCCATAAGAATTCCTTTTCGCGTGCTAAAAATAAGCATTACGGCGCCTTTAGAAAAAAAACAATAACCTTTGTTTTTGATACGTTAACAGTCAGTTTCCACTTATTACCGTATGTTTCTAAAGTTACAGACATTGTTGGAGACCTTGTTTTGCCAATGAGATAAATGCAAGGTCGTCTGCCCAGGACAGACAATTGATAGATTTGGAAGTTAAAACAGCAGCATCGCATTTTTCACTATCTAAACATTAAGGTAGGTCATTGATAAATGATTTAAATAACAAGGGACTGATATCACAACCCTGTCTGTTACCATGACTCTCCTGTAGGTTGTGAAGATGATGGTGATCGTGGTGGTGACGTTCTGTGTCTGCTGGCTCCCGTACCACGTCTTCTTCCTGCTTCCTCCCGGCTACAAGGAGTGGAAACACATCCAGCAAGTCTATCTCGCTGTCTTCTGGCTGGCTATGAGCAACTCCATGTATAACCCATTCATCTATTGTTGGCTCAACAAAAGGTCAGATGTCAAAGTCCAATCAAAATGGAAGAGTTGAAATGATCCCCAGGTCAAGAAATTATTGGAAGTTGGTATCGCCTGTATTTAACCTTTCCATAGTGTAATTTGTCACATCAGATGAACTTTCACGCTAAAATGAAAGGTTTTAGATGACTCATCCTGTCATATCCGCCCACCTCTTGTGTGCCGCAAATAACGTCATGCTTTTAGTATGTGTTCTGTTACTGAGTGAATCAGATGCCTGACCTCCTATTGTTAAAGTAACCAGCCAATGACATGGCCGCATATGATCAATAGGCAAAGTCATTGGAAGGAAATTTTCCCTCTGAGAAATGAGAGTGTCTTAGTGGCTGACGACTGGCCAGCGATTACACGGCAAGAATGGCGGATCGTCGGCCGGTGATGTCTGTAATTGCCGTCAGATTTTGCGGACAGATTTTGCTGACTAAATGATAATGTAAAGTCTATTAAATTCTTGTCAATAAGCCTCCAAAACGTCTAAGGATGAGCAAGTCGCAACATTCAAACTTCTTGAACTTCGTAAATATGTTTAAATTCAGAACAATATGACATCACTGAAACCCTGTTCTGCACACACATTGCAGATTCCGATATGGATTCCAGACGGCGCTTCGATGGTGTCCCGGCGTCCCGGCTCCGAAAGACCCCGACTCGAGTCTAAAGATGAACCGTTTTACCAAGAGCACGAGCACGCAGATCAGCACAGTGCGGCTCCACACCATCCACAAGAGCGTCTCCGCCGGCAGCCGCATCGCTCGACGGGTTAGCGAAACGAGTGTGGTGTGAACGGCGAGCATGCAAAACCGTTCCGCAGTGTCACAGTGCAGACACTGCGGTACATACACGGTCCCGAAATGTGTCAATTGCAACGGATGCAGAATAATTGTTGTATGAACATCTGAACTCTTACCTGCGCAAATAATGTATGTATCATTGCATCTCTGTATGCTCTAGCATAACTCGAGAAGGCCTGGATGGATTGTCTGGATATTTGGTATGTGGATACGGCTTGATAAGACCTGAAGATTGTTTGATGGCCTCCTAGCGGCTTGTTCCGGTACTGCAGAGGAACTTCAGTTTTTGATATCTTGTGCTGTGGTCGTATATGGCTCTTAGGATAAGGTGGGGTCACAGATGCGTATATTTTCAAGTGCGCATGATTTCCGCACGAAATTTTGTCAATACCCGGCCGAACGCCCAACAGTTGGAATTTATTTGGAATAAATTAAATTGTACGTCGAGCCAATATGGCGTTTGAATTTCGAATTCAGCGTTTCCATTTCGCATGAGGTGCGTATGATTGCATATAAAATGCGCAAGAGAATTTTCCGTGCTGCGAATAGCTGCGTATGAGGTGCGTATGTTGGGCGTTTTCCGGACGCACACAACGTCTACCAACCGCATGCCTTAAGCACCTGGTGCTAATTGCATTCCAGACGCATTTCCGGTGTGTCAGTGGAACAGTTTCTATTACATATACTTTTGTCTGCGAGCATTGTCAATAGAGCATTTTTGTTAGAGGAACACATTCTGTTTTTAGGCAGTACAAGTAGAACATTGATAAGTAAACAGTGGAGAGTTTTTTGTTTTAATTCATTTGCGAAGCAGTGAAGCAGTGACACGGTACTTTTACAGTAATGTGGGTCATGATTTACATTTAGAAATTATATGCACTGTCAAGATTGTGTTTGTTTTAACTTTGTCCTTAATGATTCCCTATATCATCTTAATATTTCAACTACTGTAAAAATCACACTCATACACACCGCAAAACGTATTCAAGATGTTTATCAAACACGTAAATCAAACAATTATGAAATCTTATGCCCTCTTTCAAAGTTGTAATATGTCTCTATTTTGCACCTTTATATCATTTGGTTCTACAAAGAAAAAAGTAGTATTATCAGCAAATAGAGTCAAATATCTGTTACACAAAATGACACGTGTGTTACACAAATTGACCCAGTGCTTCAGCAGGTTCCTCTGCATCTTCCTTTCCCTGGAGGCTCTGTTGGGACCAGTTACATTCATGGTGTCCTGCAAGTTGTGACCATCTCTCCATGCCCCCGGTACAAATTCGCCGGTCCTGGCCTGAATCTGCCATCTTGAGATGATCGGTTTTGTCTGGACCTTCGTATTTATTCCAAATCTGGAGTGTGTGTCGATCACGCTATCAGTACGCGTAGTATGCGCAACCCGATCGCAGAACGTACGGTACTAAATCGTGATCTATGTGGGCATTCGTTATACGATCGTTCATGGTGCGTTTTGTCTGCGCTGTAAGTACGCTATGTACTCGCAATACCGCGATATCCGTACAGCGTATAAAGCGCAAACATATAGCGTCTTCATACCGCACTCGCCATCGTGGGACCACTGCATTGCGTATTCATGACGTTTAGGCAACCAAACTGCGTACAAACGATAGTTTTGTGCATGTCCAAAACTACCGGGCGTGCTGGGCGTATATTTTCGTTTCCCTGCGTACTTGAAACTATCTAAAAACGATTCAGATGCGTTTGAGGTGCGTCTTGTGCGTGCGGCCGCGTATGGAAGAAATTACTTTTAATTAGCCAAAATGTCAAAACGGAACTCGTGCGGCTTGAAAACATACGCTGGTGTGACCTCACCTGTAGAAAGTGACTTGGGGGGAAGGGCTCAGTGGCCGCTTTTTTACACGCAGGAGAAGGTTTTGTTTGAGATTGGAAAGAGAAAAACAATAGCAACAGTGTAATATGTATCAACACATATGATTCAGCGCAATGTGAACCAGGAATACTTGCCTGAGGATGTTGACAGACGGTCACCAAAACGTGGGTTGAACAAAACACCAGGTACAAAGGATCTTGTTATTCAGACATACGAACCTGATAAGACTATTCACGGATATGGAATGGAGAATTTTCTCATGTGGAAAAACATTAAAGACAAACAGTCATTATCTTCCTACCAAGCCACCTGCGCCTTGTAATCTTACAACGATGGTATGATACAGTCAGCAATGACGCGGTGAAATACTAGCTTGTTTTGTCGACAGCTTTGTCGCTTTTGTCCCTTGCTTTGCAAGAATTCTCCATCGCAACAGAAAACAAGAGTCCGTAGAACACAACCCTCCGTAAGGTAATCATAGTGTTTCGTTGAAGGTTAGGATTTTTGATACACTGTTTGCGATGTAAATTGTCCTCTGAGCTGGTGTTGTTTGGCTACGATCAGATGTCAAGTGTATGTGCCGCACTACTTTCAAGACAGGTGTGTCATTCTAATATTTTCAATATTTTAGAAAACTGCCAAAAATTGCATGGATCAACAAAACCTAGGTGCCTTCCAACATGCTAAAATTCATGGAAAGGATATAAGTTACAGCAAACGGATAAAAGCAGACAAATACATTTGATTCTGATTTGCATGATTAGTGTTAAATCAATTACGTAGCAAAAACCATGCCATTGGTCAAACCATTCTTGAGTTATTCTCGCTCCTTTAAAATCTGAAACAAAATCGGGTCCTGCAGTTTCCAAAGCCACTAGAGAACACAAACCGCTAGGGGGTCCAAACTCACAGCACTTACTCTCTGTCCCAAGGGCTATCTACCACTCAAAAATCACGACCACAGCATGTTCAAACGAGATATGTCAAAAATTAAAGTTTTGCTGCAGTACCTTAGAAAGCCGCTAAGTGCAATTATAGAACATGACCTTCGTTTTCCTGATCCCTACCCACCTACCAAATGTCATCAGGATCCATTCAAGGCTTCTCGAGTTATGCGTTCCGCAAACAAACGGACACACACACTCGACTCGCTACCGACCTGAAGAGCTACGCATACCATTTTCAAACTCGACCTTCCTTTTCCCACCCGTTACTCAAATACCAAACATCATTAAAATCCATACCCAGTTTCTCGAGTTATATGCTGTTGACCTACATAAAGGGACACATCTTCTTGCCATAACCGAAAGTATATAAGTTTAAGTGACTATGAGTTACAGATGCGAACACTCAAATCAAGACGACTACAATATCCCAGTAGGAGGTGAACCTTCTTTACGGAGGTAAAAAAAAATACATACAATCAATATCTGTCTATATTGTTCGAGAGCTACCGAACTCATTTATACAATACATATGTGATAACTGAGACGTACACAGTAATATAGTTATATTTATAACTGAGTTAGCCATACGTGTACCTTGTTATATGTGAATTCTTTTGTCTTTTTATCTGTGGATGGCATACGTGATTTCTGCAAAAGAAATGTGGGCGTGCCAAAAAAAATTAAACCCTTCGTTATGAAATCTATGTGGTCAGGAAGGTTCTGCAAATGGCTTTGAGCTACATAATGGTAAACCAAACTATAACTTTATTTTTGGTCTTTCACATGGGCGACTTGTCTAAGCGTCGACAATGATTGCTTACTGTGACAGGAGAATACCTGTTCCATAACAATTTTCATGGCATGTTTTGGCTCATTCTGTAGCTGCAGTATGGTAAGAACTTTATTTTGGGAAACGGACGAAAGTTGATGCGCGCGCGGATGGCATGCATATAATTTAACCGACGTGGCCTAATTATAACGTTTCATGTAAAGCACTGGTTAATCAAATCAGTTAGCGTTAAAAAGGATAAGAAGCTACTATTGAGAATGAATGGAGTTATCTGCACATCCCTATCTGCCTTACATCTAAATGACACACGATATCTACTGTTTATCAAAAATGAAAGCTCAAATAGTCCTCTTCATGACCTAGAATTATGCCATGCTGATTAAGTTGTATGGGTGATTCTGGGGACCCTGAAATTCGCCTCATTATGAAAACAATAAAACGTAGTCAGGAAGGTTGAACAATGACTAAACACTTTGAGTATGGTACTACCTTACAATAGATTCTTTTGTTAATTTTTTGTCACATTGTCTACTTTGACCTTGGAATTTACTTTGACATACTATGATATTAGCTGTCGTTTTACGACATTGCTTTTTTAGAAACAAAAATCCATACAAATGCGGATGTCATCCATATGATAGAATCAACATTGTCGTATTATCATTATTAGAATCACATTATGAAATGTAAAATAACAGTATCACTCTTGATATGATAGTCTAAAGGAAGTGACGTGTATTGATGTATGTATGTGTGTGTGTGTTTGTGTTCAATGGTTGAAAAACAGCATAGAAGTAAGATGTTTTTGAACTGTTACTGACTCATTTATGCAGCACTGTTCCAAGCAAACAGAAAGAGCACTGTTGCTGTCAAAAGTAGTCTGCGCTTTCAAATACTTTTGTGATTTGTGTGTGTAGCAAAGTCTTGTGTAAGCAACTGTGTTATTGCATTTTTCATGATGTACCTTAACAGAGTCTTGTGTACATAGAAATGTCATTGTATTTTCGATACAATATCTTGACAGAGATCTAGAACTGTAGCTAGGTGGAGAGTACACACCCTTCCCAGTCCACGGAAAGGGAAGGCGGATTTCGAGGTGGAAATGTGTCAGAGTAGAGATTGCGATGTGGCAGGATCGTCGACTCTAGAAGTAGAGATGGCGATCAGCTCTCTGTCAGGATGGCGCAACCAGGATGCAAGGAATGTTATAGGCTGGTGTATTTAGCATGGTTCCTGAGTTTCAAGTTCATTGCTTAAGTGACGTGAATCAAAGTTGTCTCTTGATTCTGGAAGTTTGTATTTTTGTGAATCTTGCCACAAGATGTAATTTGCACATTTAAACACCATAGAGAATATATAACTATGTGATTGTTACTTACCCAGAGACTGTGACTGGCATATTTCTGAGCAAACACTTCAACTATGCGTCTTAGTATAGAGGACCGGAAGCAATCATGCTGCAATGTCTTGGGGCTCGGAATAAACAGGTACGGTCTAAATTTTGCAGAGTTGGTCCACAGTTGCTCTGTTTACATGTTGTAGCTGTTGACAGGCCCATTTCCCACTTGACGGTGATCGCTGAACGACGCTGAGTGACAGTTAGGCCTGTGTGATTCACATCAGTGTAGAACAATAGTCGGTGCAGACACACACTGCAGCTTGTGTTTTTACATACGGTGCACGAGCTAGGGGTGATAAATACGGTCCGCACCTCAAACAGCAATAAGGTGCACAACTCTAATTTCATAACTATCATGTATACCCTTACTCCCTCATCACCTCAAGGAAAAGCGGCCTGCAGGATTTGATCTTCTCATGAATAAATAAAGGTTCAAACTAAATACAGCCTTATATAAATGTTTAACAACGTTCAAATCATGGCGATCATTACTTTGCAGGCGACACCCAGTAACGTTTGTTAAGGAAGACGGGAAAAGGCATGGACAATTTAGCGGTGACCCAAAGTGTGGGGGTCAACTTGCTGTGCTGAAAGTCAGATAACCACTTCCCTCCAGTTGTAATACGAAGGGAACCTCCAACAAACATCTTGATAATGTCTTTGAAGATTTCATGGCATGAGAAACTCGGCACACAGGTCTGATCACACTCGCCGCTTACTTATTTTAACATTAAAATGTTTAAAGGACGTGGAATGTAAAGTAAGCGCCACGATGATTTAGTAGACATTGATAAAAGACCTCATACTTTATTGATATGCCTCTAAAATTGCGTTGTGCACCTTATTGTTGGGCGAGACAAACCTGAGTTTCCAGTCATACATCCTTTCAGCATTTCACAGTGAAATGCACAGGAATATGTAAGTGGCTTTGAACATTCCATGATATGTAACGGGGGCCGCCCTAAGATGTTATGCTTTTTTACGCACTCGAACTCATGGCGCTGCATCATCTAAAGACCATACTTTGATAAGTAATGCATTCATATGGTTCATGAACCCTTCATCCTCCGCGTTACAACTGGCAAACACCGAGGACGTTATCGTGAATATAACTTCCGATTTTGAGCTGCGTTAAACAGTGCGCCCTAACTTGGCACGCTTTTGTAAATTGTTTTCTTCGTATGCTGGTCACCAATTTAGATAAACATGTATAAACATTCTAATTTACTGATATATTAGCTTTCTTTTGACACTAGAATTGTGATTGTGTGTGCTTCTTGTCTCCCGTGAGGAGGGCTGAGTCTATCACAATCCAGGTCGTGTCTTCATGGAAAATGGGCGAAATGCACTTAATGCGGTGGCCCGACCAACAAAATCATTACGAAAAACGACAACGCCAAAATCACAAAAAAAACTCAGTGTACGTATTGGGAAACATATTCGACATCACTCTGTGAAGTTTCATTCGTATAGACGGTACGAATCATTTGTCAGAGTAAGAAATCTTTTGGGCGTTCGCTCGTCTGCCACCTGCGAGGCCACGATCCCTGGGGAAAACAACGGCGGTGATGCTTATGTTGATTTTTCTATGGCCGATCTTCTACTCAACAGACATTTGAAGACCAATATTTGTAGTGTTTACCTGCATGTATGCAGGTATGGTTTTGATGCTGGTGGGAACTTTTCGGTAGCCGGGGATGTAGGGCGCTGTATCTCGTGAACGGATGGTGCGAGCACGACGATTTTTGGTACGTGGGTTGGGGATGGTAGCCTGACACTCAGGTGTGATTTTGGGCCTCCTGGCGCTTGACCTTGACATTGAAGGTGGCATTTTTTGTGTTTTGGGGGCACTTTTGGCGCTGTGTGTCCGGAACGATACGCGCGATTGCGACGATTTTTGGTGCATGGGTGGGGGGTTGTTGCCTGTTGCCTAGGATTGACTTTGGGCCTTGTCGCGTTTGAACTTGACCCGGCAGGTCGAATTTTGTGTCCGGGAGGGGTGTTTCCGGAGTTATATCTTCTGAACGGCTGGTGCTGGCGCGATGATATTTGGCACATGTGTCGGCGGTGGCTGAATAATGCTCAATTTTGATTTTGGCGCCCTTGGTGCTTGAACTTGACATTTTAGGTTACCTTTTGTGCGGGCACGGGGCGTGCGCTGTATCTC
>NC_049981.1:8749711-8751789 GCF_000003815.2 Branchiostoma floridae
AATTTTCTATGTGGAGGAGACTGTATAGAGTGTGGGCATAAGAGAAAGGTATGTGTATGATTTGTCCTGTGTTTCTTTTTGTTTCTTTGGTAATGCCATTTCCATACTGTATACATGTAATTTGTTGTTTTGGGCTAGTCATATTCGCTTGGTTTTTGTGCCTGCTTAATCTATGGTACAGGCAGGGTTAAGTGGTGGAGGCTTAGCTTTGTTCTGTTTTAAATTCAGTATCGTTTGTTGCATTTTGTCGCGGCAAATATATGATGAAATTCCCCTTCTAAGCAACTGCTCATTGGTTTGCGGGGATGTTTGCTGGGTGTTTGCTTTGACTACAACAGCTTCTGAACTTTTCAAAGCTTCCATTGCCAGCAGCTTGCCATCTATAAATGGGATTGACAAGGACATTTTTCATAGTAAATTATGCTGTTAAATTTGGCTTAGATACTACAGGAGATTTAGGTTTGGGTTGGATGGATTGAATGAAAATATCATACCACCCTGGGGACTAACTGTTGCTGCTGCATGGGGGCTACCACTATTCATGTTGTCTAATGTCTATGGAACTACAGATAAAAGTATCATTGGTCAAATTATGCGAGTAACATTCCGATGTCAAGTGAATAACACCCCAGAAATAAATCTTTAATGAATATCATTGGAAGAACACAAACCAAGGAGACTTAGCAGCTGCATTAGGTAAGTACATTGAAATAGGAAGATATTAGTATATCATGTGACAGAGTAACTACATGTGCATGGGCCATCTGAGACAAAAAAAGGTAGCGTCTCAACAACTTCAAAGTACTGTGGTTGGTTACATACTTAAGAAATCCAAAATAAGTAATGTTCATCCCTGTCCAAACTTACAAATTCAGAAAATGGAATTTCAGAGTCAGACTTTTGCATGGTGCACAACCAACACAGTAAAAAGCTCATTTTTCCAACCACGTACCACAGACAAAAAGGCAAAAATACACAATAGGTCTACAGAAACCCAATACATTTCATGCAGGCCTGAGGTCTACGAACTCTTGTTTGTGAAGCTTTATTTCTCATGTGTATGATAATTGTGTGGCTGTTTTGTACAGGTTGTATATTTAGGGACATGAGCCACCTAATCATCATAGTCAGTGGCAACGAACATCGCATACTTATGCATAATAAGATCAGCAAAAAATCCGTGCCATCTTAGGGCAGAAAGCATCTTAGGGCGGCCCCCTTTATGGTGTATGTATTCTGAGACTCATATTATGAGCAGTTCTCTATTTGGGTGAGATTACTGTGTGTTTGAGATGAACAGAGAGTTTGAAAAAGTCAACACAAACGGATGTGGCGATGACAAATAAATATCATATGTGATATTGTTGTCTAGATATTCTGTCCATCTAATCACTTCACAGTGTAGAATTAAATAAGAATTTATATTTAGGTCCAGCTGAATTGTAATTTCCAATACAAAAATTGGACTTGCACAATTTTCAACTCCAGTCTTACTCCATTCTTGTCAAGGAATGGGCAAAAAACATCTACATCAGGGCTTTACAACCATCCCTAGCATCAGAGCTAGGGGGTGCCATAGACCTCCTGCAACACTCACCGACTCACGCGTTCTATCTGCATATGTGACAGAAGCAGTGGATTGCTTATTCCTTGACACATATATATAGAGAGAGATATATACATATATAACGTTACATATATATTGGAGTTTGAGCGTCGAAAATTTCAGTACGTCCAATTTTTCTGTTAATGATTCTACAACTTATGTTCCATTAATGTACCCTTTCCCCATTAACGGATACACTTATCTGTCTGTTTCTATTATTATCATTATATCTCGATGTTCTATTTAAGTTTTTGGTTCGATGGCGGCTCCAACATAAATTGACCTAACTTGAGTGCGCCCGCACATCTTGTCTCCATGGACGTTTGTTTATGTATAAATCATAATCTTAATCATAATCAGAGGATGACTAATGATGATGATGATGATATGAAATGGGACAATTACTACATTTGTGTATCCTCAGTAGGGTTGTACTGAATTACACCCTACGTCTTTCGCTTGAGAGCATGCA
>NC_049981.1:8751926-8753152 GCF_000003815.2 Branchiostoma floridae
CTCGAGAGAAATCAGCAGCCCAAGTGCGACTGTACTGTAATGAATTAAAAGATGAGTTTATATATCTATTTCTTTTCACCAGTTGAACCGAAATCTGTCTCTGGTATTTGCTTATAACATGTAGATGACTTACAGGATTCTTTATTATGGCCTCTGCAAAAGATTCCGCAGTAAAGAAAGCCGTAGTTTGGGATGCATAGACTGGACAAAATCTGGCATCCTGATGTCATCAATGCACTCAGGGTGCAAGTTTCCTGCGCCATCATTGATCCACTTCTACCATTGACTACCCGTCTGGAGAAGACACTTGATGGTACATACACTTCACTTCTGCACAGGGCACGAAATATTGACGGGAAAGAACATGCATCCAACAAGACCATCTATGATAATAGTAAAGGAATTAAAAATGAGAGGCCCTAATAAACTGCAGAATATTTTAAAGACCGCTGACGAGAGCCCGTTAATTCCTGGAGCCTTGTTGTTATTCTAATGTTACTCTAATGCACATTCACATTCTTTCTCTTTTCTTCTCATCACTTTCTCCTCATCACTTAGGTTGTAATCTAATTCTATATCTGACAAGTATTTCTCCACATGTTCATGGTTATTGTTTTCTCGTCCAAACAAGTCTTTCATTTCATATTTCATTCCCTCCGTGAAACGGAGGGTTTGTTTTCACTGCTGTTTATATGTCAGGGAGACGTTTGTCAGCATGATAACTAGAGAAGACATGGATGGATTGTTTTCATATTTGGTATGTGGGTAGGGTTGGACATGACAAAGAAATGGTAGGAATTACGGTACGGCATGATGCTCTAAGGTACGCTGTTAAGGTACTGTAGCAGAACTTCCGGCTTAGTTATTCTTTGTTTGGGACTTGTTTGGGTGATAAATTTTCAGTGGTATGTAGCTGTGTAGAGCCTTAGTAAGGTGCGTAAGTTTTGGCCCCCTAGCGGTTTCTCAGGGGCGGTGAAGGTAAATTTTGTGTTTTGAGAAGCAATAATGCAAACAGGGGTCGATAGATCGTAATGACTCTAGGTATGCAGATAGCTTATGTAATGATATACGTAATTGTATGCTTGTTATGCAAAATAGGTAGGTTATTTGCATAATGAATTTGTTACGTGTAGAATGTTCTTACATTGCATGTCTGTGAACAGCTCACTCTGATAACGCCCGGACAGAGTGAGCTGATATTGGTATGTGGGTAGGTTTTTAGAGGA
>NC_049981.1:8753303-8805020 GCF_000003815.2 Branchiostoma floridae
AAGTGCTAGTAAGAAGATTGACAAGAAGTGACACCAAAGGTTGTAGTTGCTGCAAAAGAGGTCAACACGACTATATACAGGACGATAAGATTACAAGAAAATTGTTTATAGGGATAGTACATTATACATGATGGGGTGTACATGTTATGTACACATAATATTCAATAATCTGTTGCGGAGCCAGGTAGCAATGTTCATACTTCATATCTTTAAATGTTTCTTTTTTCAGTTAGAAATGTAATACATTTGACTGTCCTGTCACAATTTTCTTGCATGTTTTACTTAAAAATGAGTTATTTGGGGATACATTTTTGGCTCCTGTGCCCTTGTATCAAAACCAAATGACCTGGAATTTTGTATAGAGGTGTGTAGAGTACATGCCCACAGTACTTCATTTTTCACTCCTGGCATGCATTACGTAAAATTGTTGACTTTTGGGAATTTTGCCATCTTTAGACTAAAAATATATATTATTGGTGCCTTTGTATTAAAACAAAATGAATTTTGTATGTATACAGTATGTGGCCACAGGACTCCATTCACACTTATGGTGTACATAATTTAAAATTTGTTAGATTTGGATTAAACTGGGTAACAAAACACTGTATCAATAAGAACTAAGTAATTTATACAGACAGATGTGTTCCAACACGGAAGATTCATTAAGCCACAAAATTTATTGATTAAGTTACACGACACAAGGGATTTCCTGGCTCAATACAACAATCTCTGTAATGCTATACACAAACAATAGAACACTACCGGGTCAGTATGGGGATCCATACATAGATGCCGAATTTCAACCAAAACAGCTCGGAATTTTGAAGACCACATTTATTCTTTTAGACAAACTTACATCTTAGACTCTATAAAACAAGGTAAAAACACCAGATGCAGGTCAGTTTCGCCGGACAGGTGTCGAAGTGAACCCTTACCCGGCCCGGCCCACAAACTGGGACGTCAACATGATGATAATGTTAATGAACATCATCTTCGGACCACATGATGTCTGTCTACTA
The DNA here is from genome assembly GCF_000003815.2 of Branchiostoma floridae. Lineage (NCBI taxonomy): Eukaryota > Metazoa > Chordata > Leptocardii > Amphioxiformes > Branchiostomatidae > Branchiostoma > Branchiostoma floridae. Next base: position 8,754,323 of record NC_049981.1, read on the forward strand.
TGTGCACATTATCATGAAAACGCACCAAGACACACTGTCGCAAACAAAACATACAAACACACACTTTCAAGGAGGTGATTTATCAATGTTTTCCGAGCTGTTGGGGACCTGTCTGTATAGGAACGATGTTCCAGAACAAGATAAACGTACCGTTGTAGTTCTTTCTTGCCACGTGACTAGTAACCTGGTAACCAGGAACATAAGTGCAGAAACAATCTACCATATCGCTTTTTGTTAACTATATGCTTAAAACTTTGCTTTATCTCACCTAAAATGTGGAATAGCAATCGTGGAGACATATAATCTTATATAGTCGACACCTGATAACAAACGGAAAATATGGCGGCTGAACCGAGCCATTTCGCTTTTGAGTTAGAGGATGAGGAAGAAGAGACAAAAAGGTGTGACCATCGCTTCCAGCAAATCATAAAGGTAGACCGACTCCTATTACTGTATATTGTACATGTGGTAATGTGCTTAAAATGTATTTTGACACCATGTAGCTTTATGCGTATATGTGTGCAGGACTGGGGTACTGATGCCCATATTCCGCACATGGAGTGACCCGTCCATGATTCTGTTTCCTTTTAGTTTGTCTCAGTATCTCTTTCTCTCTCTGTGTCCCTCTTTCGTTCTATTACTCTGTCTCGCGCTCCCTGGCTTTCTCTTTTTCGTCACCTTTTCTTTCTTACTTTCTCTCTCACCCTCTTACGTTACGTATGGTGTTGAATGTGGTAACCTACGCGTAGTCAACTCTGTCGGTAGAGCGTTTTCGTACAATATGTTCAATAGATGACATTATTCGATGATTGCCGGTAATATGCGGCATGGTGGCTTTCTATCCATGCGTTTTTCTGTATACATGTAGCTAAAACAACGTTGACATAACACTTGAGGCCAGTTTTCGGGTCAGCAACTACATCATTCTTGTTTACATTATCACCAAGTTCTAAAAGAATATTGGAACTGCTCCTATTGTCCAGAAAATCACAGAGTCGGGCTGGTTCAACGGTTTCATCATGTTCGTGATCTTCCTGAACGCGGTCTTCATGGCACTGGAGACCAGTGAGATGAAGGTGACCCACCGCACAATGCTGGAGACTATGGATAATATATTCCTCAGCATCTACAGTGTTGAGATGGTGCTCAAGGTACGAACATTGGTCAGGTAACTAAGAAAAATGAGAAAAATAGAAAGGTAATATTTGCGGTGTAACAAAGTACTACTATGCTTATTCTTTCTTCACGGTACACACACACCACAGACACATACAGACAGACACACGCCTACACATACACACAAACACACATACACTCACACACACACACACACACACACACACACACACATACCACAAATACAGACACACACATACACATACACACACGTACATACATATATACATACAGACAGACAGACAGACAGACATACACACACAGACACCACAGACACTAGAATTGATGTGTTCAAAAATTCGTATTTTCCCAGAACCATCGTAGTGGAATTTGTTATCACCAAGCACAGTAGGGGCATCTTCATTGGGTTGTTTTAAAGAACGCTTCTTCTTCTTCTTCGTATATAGATATATATGCAAAAAATAGGTGTGGAGGATCGTTCAGTGTAATATAACCAGCTGCTGTCGCACCGCGTGCCTGCGAAGCTCGTGTGTTACGCCGAGGGGCGGTTATACCGGCAATATAGATACAGACATACACATACACGCACGCGCATGCACACGCACGCAAATCACACGCACACACACACACACACAAACACACGCATACACACACACACCACGGACAAATACAAACACACAAAACGATTTCCAAAACCGCTAACTGTTACACACCTAACAAATATCACCAAGATCCATCCACAACTGCTTGAGTTATATGCTGTACACACCCAACAATACCTGGCTCAACCAATTGCACAGGCTTCTGGGGAATGCAAAGGAAGCTATTTGCTGACATCACTTGCTCAACAGGGTCAGACAGAAGCCACAAGGTCAGTGACCCCTTGCTACCTACAGTGACACTGAAACTACGTGATGTTTACTCCTGTTCACACAGATCTACGCCGAGCCGAAGAACTACTGGTTCAGTGGCTACAATCTGTTCGACTTTGCGATCGTGATGATCTCGTACGTGCAGAACATCGTGACCGCCGTGCAGGACGACCCAGAGGGCGGCAACTATTTCGCCATCCTGCGGGTTCTCCGCGCCATGAGATCTCTGCGGACACTCCGCACCATTTCCTTTGTGCGAGGATTACAAGTGAGAAATAGTTGCTGTAGTATCATTGTGTTTCCTTTACTATACCGCTTCGGAAATGTTGAAAACATCACTAAGACAATACATTAACATGAAAGATTGTCTGATAAATCAACTTAATTGTGATGTAGCATAATATAAAAGTGTACTTCCTTAATCATGATTTATCTAAAATGTAGTCATTTGATCGCTTTATACATCAGGTTCATGCACAAGGTATAGGTCCGAGTTGTTTTTTGCGATTCAAAGTCAATATGACTCTTTCTCAGGAAGACGCCAGTGCTTGTCCATCTTCTTCCGGACAATTCAATGTTTACGATAGGAAGGAGTGCCTTGCTACAGACCAAAACCACTGACCGAATTTTCCTAATAACTAACACAGCAATTAAGGTCATCATTCTGTCTGTCTGTTTGTTTGTTTGTTTGTTTGTTTGTTTGTAAATATAAAGGGAAAAAATCTTGAGAGTGTGGTTTTCACAATCCCTGATCGGCAGAACCACCAAAAACGCAAATATATAGGACGCACTATTTGGGTAATCAGGAGAAATGACCATTTTAACGTTATGAAGCACCAAGCCAGGACGCATCGCCGGACGACCAAATCTGCTCCAACGAAAATCGTTACGAAGAGTTTTTACAGGAAATATAAATCCATAGTAATAGCCGAAAACAAAATCACGGGTCTCAGTGGCAAGTGTGAAGATGTTGACACACTGGCAACACCAAATCCGTAGGTGTTTTTTGGCACCTTTAGACAGATTAGCCGTGAGGCTCGGTGGGCGTCACTCCACCGTCATGGGGGCAGGGGCATGGCGAGTTTAGAACTCAGGACCTGCTGATTCTGATTCCAACGCTCTAGCCGTTGCGCCACACCCCTAGCCGAAAAACCTACCGAGAAAACCTATGATTTGCGTCTTATTTTTCGCCATACGGTCAATCTATGCAAATTTATTCAAAGACGTCCCAACCGGAACAGTAATAAACACATTTTATTGGACAGTAGAATCTGAAATGAACCTTTGATATTCCAGGTGCTGGTGACCGCCTTGGTGGAGACCATACGGTCAACCGTGGTGAACATCGTGCTCTTGCTCCTCCTGCTAATGTTTCTCTTCGGGATCATGGGGTACTACTTCTTTGGGTACCCTACCCACGGAGACAAGAAGTACTGGGGAAACTTGGGGAGAGCCATGCTGACTTTGTTCACCTATGTTACTGTGAGTTGTTTACAGCGTCATTGGGGTATTGTAGTCACTTTGGTTTGGTTTGTGGTCTCTTTCGTAGCCAATGGTACTTGTTTTTTAGCAGACGGGGTTGGCGCCAAGTATTCATCTTACAGTTGGTGTAGGGCTGTCAGAGGAAAGTGTGCATCTCGTTTTTGTACCGTGTGAACAGCTGATGTTATGACATATTGGTGGAAAATCAAATCACCATCTGACTAAAGTTGGCCACATCCCTTCTTCTTTCTGAGTTTCCCAACTTCCTCCCACCACACAGCTCTGAGGCACATAGTCGAACCTCAATAATGCTGACAACCTTAGACATTTTAAATGCCAAACATCAAGCTTAAGGAACACCACGCTACCATATGCCGTCGACCTCTTAAACGCACATTACACAATTAAGTGTCACATTTTGATAATTACTAATCAGATGGACAACCTCTGTGTCATTAAATAAATACACCACTACTTTCCCATTACATTTATATTATATAACCATTACTCTCAAATACAACCGACTATAAACATACATACCATCCACAAAAAAGCAATAAATACTTCATGGAGGTATGAGGTCCCCGAACTCTAGTTTTGTTTTGTTTTGATTTATAATGTACGTTTATTCTCAGCAGCCAATATTTCCACGGATATGCATCAGCTACTTGATGGCTACTACGAAACTACTTGATTATCACAATTTATCAGATCTGTAGCCAATTGTAAACTTGTCGACCGAAGAACAAACTAAGATATCTATACCTTAACTTTAAAAGTGCTAGAGTCACCGGTGCACCAATGACACTGTAAAATAAGAGCTCCTGATTACAAGCAACCATCATAGGTAGTAAACAATGAACATAGACGTTTGTACAAAATTTTCAACCACCTGATGTTCTTGAACCTCGAATCTCATTCTTACGTTTATTGATTCCTGCTGCCCGGTAAGCAAGTTAATTTCTGCCCCTGGCGCCTTTATTAACAAGTAAACGCACTCTTGGAACAGCACAACTCCGTTGTAAACGGCCGGAGAAGACATTTTTACAGCGTGTTCGAGTTGATAATAGTGGATATTCTTATCTCTGGTACTCTGACAACTCACTCTGTGACCCTGTATATGTATATAATCTGATAAGGGACAGAATGACCAATATGTATATCCAGACGTCTCTACATAATATAAGTATAGATACCGGTAAGCTGAGGTTCTACAAAACTTGTAAATCTGTATACGCTAGAGAGAAGTATTTGTAGATACTGTACATTTAAAGCAGTGGAGACGAAACACATTTTATTTCCAAATGTTCATTCAACCAAACCGAAAGAATCACTCAGTTTACAGAACCCACAAAGACTTATCCCAACTTCCCTACATTGACAGACGAACAGAAAGCCACTTTTCTTATCAAATCTTAGAACCCACAAATTTTAGAAAAGGTGGGGATTCTCGTATCCCTCTGCTTCCGAAAAAGAAGTCAAACCCAACCTGTTTAGAAATAGCCAGTACTAGTATTAGAGTAGAATATTGTTTATAACTGTTCATTGTCACTTGTATATTTTATCTACTATTATACCATGTACTTGCAATTAGCCCTCGGACACGAACTTGCAAAAATAAATTTCAATTATTATCTAATCAAGTTGATTTCCGACATTACTTCATAGTAAACACGGCAGCCCGTTTGGAACCTATTTCAAGATTTTCCTAATGTTTGCTATTCTGAGAATCACTTTCCGAACTGGCTGCCATGTTTACTATGACGTAAGGCAGGAATCAAGAACTGTAACGTAAACTTTAATGCTAAACTTTGGTGTAGGTTGACGGTTGGACAGACTTACAGGAAAGTCTCCCAGCGTCCAGCGCCATCTACTCCATTATATTCATCTTCCTGGGACACTTTATCTTCACAAACGTCTTCATCGCCGTCATCATCATGAATATTCATGAGGCAACGGAGGCCTATCAGCAGGTAGGAGCTTGTTCTTCAAGATCTCAGAACAGAGTATTCATCCGTGACTAACGTGGGTCTCTATGACTCGCTACATACATGTTAAATAGCACGGATGAGATTCAGGAAGACTGATTAGAACGTATTCGCTTATATTGATGCGGTATTTATTCAACAGCGTATTTCTAACAGAATAATAGGCCATGTCAAGACGGTTAAAACATTGTTATTCAACGAAGAAACGTGATATAGATGTTGACTAAAAGAGTCTACTCCCCTGCATAATGGTATTGTCAAGTGGTCATTAATTACGCTATTTGGCTGATTAATGCGTCATAACCAACATGAAATGCGGCCTTCTAATTGGTTGATGTCGCCTGGCTATATGGTAATGATGGACAACACTACAGGCCTTGGATTCCAATAAGAACCATATTCACAGCCAATGTCATGGTTTAGCTTGATTCATCGGGCTTCCTTTACCGTCTGCAGGAGAAAATGGATGAGAAAGAAGCAGTCGTCGCACAGAAGAAGGAGTACATGCTGCAGCGTCACCACGAGGAGATCCAAAAACTCATGGAAAAACAGGTGCCCTTGATGAAATATCCTTGTCTGTTTCTTCTCTGTCTATACACCATCATTATTCCACGCTACAGAGCAGATTGCATATTATGAACGTTTATGTGTATGTTTTCTACTTTGCTACACGGTGGAGTGGCTGTGGATGCATGTGTGTTTGATGAAGACATCATGATATTTGGTAGGTGGGAAGGTGTTTGGAAGACGAAGTTTATTTTCAATAATGAGCCTCCTAGCGACTTGCTATGGTTCTGCAGTGGTTTAGTTTGAGACCTCTAGAATAGCTATGATCGTGATTTTAAGCGTTAGATTTGTGTAGCTCATAGAGTAGTTTAGTAAGTAAGTAAGTTAGGTTTGGGCCGCCAACCTTTGTTTCCCCGACCCCTACCCACACACCAAATATCATAAGGATCCATTAACAGCTTCTCGAGATTTTCTATCGACAAAGACACACTGACCTGCAAGGTCTGCTGCAGTACCGTAGGAATCCGCCAGGAGGTACTGTCCAAGCAGAAGTTAATGGGAAAAATCGTGACTTTTTCCTTTCATCTTTTTTTTTCTTGATTGGCATTCCCACCAACGAATGCCGATCGAAAAAATTGGATGAAAGAAAAAGCTTACGATTTTTCCCACCAGCCTCTGCTTGGAGAGTAGCCAGAAGGCCCAATCTCGCCCAAACCTAACTAGCTACTCACCTACCAAATATCATAAAAATATATTCACAGCTTCTTGAGTTTATATATATACTGTCTACATCCACAGCCGAAAACATAACCTTCTTTCCGAACAGTATTAGCGATTGACTAATTTTTTTGGCATCCTGACTCCGCCAGAAAGGGAGCCGTTATGCAAATTTCACCGAGATGGCGGCTCAGTTTGAGAGGACCCTCCGTCACGAGGATTACATCATCATGGAGGAGATGTGTGCCGACCTGATGTGGATAGAGACATATCTGACGTCACTAGATCACCAGGAGAACACCTTGTACAGGTGAGTGGTCACGTGACAGTGTTTCCGCAGGCACATCCCGTCCTTAAGCACTTCAGAGAACAGCGCGTCAGCGACGTAATGTCACAAATACAGCAGTCTACATTGCTCAAGATACCACTTTTTGTAAGTCTTTGGAAAAAAGTTGTGTTTCCAGCTAAGGCCACAGCAAGTAAATTTTATGGATGACATCCTCTGCAGACTGCATAAATAGTGCGATAGGGCGAAAAAAAACAAGATGGGTGAAAAAAAACAAGATGGCTACATTTTCAAAAATAGGCACCATAACTGAGTTGTGATGAATGTTGGAACAAGAATTAAAAGGACAAAACATGGTATCAGAGCCAGCAAGGCATTCATTCCTGTACGTATTCAAGACATGTACTGGTGTGGTAAAAGTGACACTAGTGTGGTAGACTGGCATCACCAACAAAGTTGGTAACCACACTCATGGCTTCCATATTGGTGTCACTTTTACAACTATACAATAAGTTTCATTTCTACAACTACAGCCCTGGGTACCTCGCAAGTGTCACTTCTACAAGTACAATTATTAGGCTACCATACAACATATTTGCTCATTTTGGTACTTTATCGTCATGTTGACCATCCCTGGAGAAGAAAAAAATTCTTGTTTTTTTTTCTGAAATCAGGCGAAAATTAATGCGCGCGCTGATGTCATCCATAGAATTTACTTGCTGTGACCTAAGCTATTAAGCTGCAAATACCTGCCGGTCCAAGTTTTCTTGGGCCCACTGAAAAGAAGGGTCATAACAAATTTCGATTTCAATCAAATAATAAGTGATATAAGTTGTAGGTTATTTTCTATCAGTTCCTCAAATTTGTTACAATGCAAAACCTGATATAAACAGACGCACCTAACCTAGGTTCCCTTTGTGTTGACACCCTGCATAAGTCAGTAAGAAAGGGTTTACATAGTTTCAGATATTTGGTTGTCACCTCCAATGAGCGAGAAATTTCATTCACAGCAAGACTTTCTTGTTCGTTTTGCTGACTAAATGCAACGAGCACTAGCACTCTAAGATCATTACAATGGCGCCCCCTGTCGTTTATCCCGCAGGTTGCAGCAACTGTACTATGAGATGGCCCACGTGCTGGTGCAGTACGCAGACGACAGGCTGGCTGAAGATCCCGAGAATATGTCTTAGGCTAACATTGAACGTATTATATTTCAAAATAAAGCATTCATTTCTTGCAGTGACATTTACCACATTTTATTTGATTCGAATACGGTGTACCGGTACAAAACCGTTTTCTTGTTGGACCAGTACAGAAAAACCGGACCTGAAAAAAATCAGTGTATCGGATTTTGGACCGGTTAGAAAATGAAATTCTATGCCGGCACGTGTTTTGCGGCTTACTGGTCCAAGAAAATAATAAGAGCAAAGTAAAGGAGAATCGATGAAGTCTTTTTTTTTCTTTCATGTTTCTACAGTCAAACCTGGGCACCAAACTCCGTAGTTACTGCTGGCTAGCGAGTGATTAGGTGCAGGTTCAGTTCGGACGTAAACTGTACCAGCTGTACCTAAGTTTTCTGTACCGGAACCCACGCCTACTTACATTTTGTGCAAAACACCTGAGAACATGTAGCATATGCACAAGTCATGTGCCGCAAAATGAGCAAATATATGCCATGAATTGTGCAAAAAATATCGGAAAACGCCAAAGCCAATTTCATGGTCAAGAAAGATATGAAAGAACAAAAATGAAGAATCAATTGTTCAGTATACATTACTGTGTGTTTTCAACCTTCCTGGCCCTTCACTGATTTCATAATGGATTAAGACAACCTTTCTTTCGCACAGTCGTATAATTGCTGAGATTCCCAGGGGTTCTTATCCATATAATCTTGTCCAGAAATACAGAAAGTCCGAAGTGATACAATAAAAACCTACATGGGGTCTAGATCTTTCAAACGATTTTATTTGGTACATCAGTGCAGTACAAAGACATTGCAAAATGCCCATCTAGGTTCTTGCGTATTTTTATACCATGGATTTCACGATAGTAAAGGTGATAACTTATGGCGGAGTTCTAGTTTGGTACCACCAGCCATACTAGTATCTGAGCATCTTCAACCCATGGTTTAGTCCAGATTGTACACGTTCTTTACAGCTCGAATGTTGATGTTTTTCCGCTCCCTCTCTCTCTCCCTCTCACGATCCAAGATGGCTACAAAATGGAGAAATTAACAGATAAACTTTCCAGAGGACAACAATTTAAACTACAGTTACCACATGTTAAACTGGACATACGCAAGAAGTTCGCCATCCGTGCGAGTTATTCAAGCATTGAATAAACTACTTCAACAGAAGGTGAACCACACTACAATAAATGGCTTTAAGATCGGCATTGGCATTTTCATTGACGAGAAGACCACGAATTTATCAGAAGCTAAACAGTGTTGAGTTTTTATTTTACACCCAAGTACAGCAGATCAGGACGCTTCACGTTGGGATATAGCTTTAGGGTACAGACCTCCAAAGGCTGGCAGGCACCTGTTGCATGCATAAGATGAAGGGAAAAGGCTGTCAAAAGTCACCTACCTAAGGTTTAGTTGGTGAAAATCTCACATTGGTAGGCAAATCTGACTTCTAAAGAGTGCATATGGCGATTTTGAAAACATTCGGTTCAGCGCAATGCGCCCCCACAAACAGAATAAGAAACTCTGGTGACCTTTGACCTCCCTGATAACACCCAAACTATATATACTCTAGACTGTCTAAAACACTCCAAACATGGTAGAAAGCTTATTTTTCTCACGAAATAAAATAGCCAGAATACCTGAACATAATTTCCAGCTCCAAAATGCCAACATTTCCCAACAAAAAGGCTTCTTACACTTACGTTTGCAAGCCATCTTCTGCGCATGTCTGTAATGGTGACCTTTCACCTTTACGGGAACACGCCATTCTGATTGCAAATCTATTACTTTCTGCCAGGAGGCGCAACTACACACGTGGAAGGTCGGACCGCTTTTTGCTAGTCTACTCTACCCTACCCCATAAAAATTCCCAGAAAACTTTTTAAAAAAATATCTCACCGAACTCGAAGGCGGGAACTCCCTCCAAGGTAAGACGATGGTTAGCTTTGACTGTTCTGGGTGGGCTGGAAGAGAGAACGTCTGTTTCTTTAACATGAATATGTACAAACTGGACGCAGCCTGCGTGATAGGTCGTTGACCCCGAAATACGCAGCGTGCGAGGATATTTGCGCGGCGCCTCTAGGAGGGAGCAGTAGTAAACTTATACTTGCTTTTCTGAATAGCTTTAGACAAATTGGAGGTGGCAATGGTCAGAGTGAGTTGAAGATTAAATGCTGACTAAGAATTCTTCCCGAGCCAAGTTGTTATGTGGTACTCTTTCGAGTGAAATATTTATATTTTTTCTCATTTCATTATGCAAATAAGGTCATGATTTGCATAAATTGTCTAGGTGGATCATCCTCTCTATGTAAGAGGTACAGGTCCAAAGTATGAACGTGTAGAGAAGGTCATTTTAGTGTTTCCTGATTAATTATGTAAACATTAAACTGATTTGCATGATTTATACCTCATAATGTTCACCTTCATTAAGCTTCATTATGTTGTAAGTATGAAATTCCTATCATTTACCACTATGGAATTATCATACTTTCTCAATGATTATGCAAATGAGGTCGTCATTCGCATAATCATTGACACTTCTCTCTTTCTCAGTTACATCATGCGATAAGCTTAAAGTCCTGTTATGGATTTATTAAGTTTCCTCATTAATCATACAAATTAGCCATTGACTTGCATAATTAGTATATCATTATGTAAGTCATCATGTAAGCTATCTATATACCAAAAATCATAACGATCTGTCAACACGTTCTCCAGTTATTCTTGTTCAAAGTTTAAAGGAAATCGACGCCTGCAGTTCCAAAAAAGCCACTTGGGAACCCAAACTTACAGCACTTACTCTCTGCCCCAATGGCTATCTACCGCTCAAAAGCTAAGACCACAGCATGTCCAGAACAAGAGTAATAGGGGGCATATTATCGAACTTGACCTTCGTTTTCGTAACCCCTACCCAAATACCAAATACCATCCAAGGCTTCTCGACTTATGCTGTTAACACACACACACACACAGACACACGCACACACACAAACACACACACACACACACACACACACACACACAGAGTTCTGTGCACATTATTATGTCATACTTAACACATGCATGAGGGTAAAAAGTTAATACTAACATACAACCGTCGTCTGGGCTTATCGTCTCAGACATGGAGATCCCGCTGTCCTTGTCTACCAGCTTCTCGCACGACTTGACCTCCACCAGCGTGTCTGAGGGGCTCTTCGTCAGCGTCTTGCCGTTATTGTCCAGATTCAGGACTGTGCGTTTACGGATCAGCCTGCTGCAGGAGGGGCGGAATCATCTCATACAATAGAAGTAGAGCCATGTTGTGTAGATTATATTGGTTATTTGGGTGGGCCAACTACTCACTATATGCAGCCAGGGGCTGAATTGCGAGGAGCTTACAATAGGCAGGGCTAAATCGCAAGGGTCTGGAACGAGCTGCCATTCGGCGCCACTCAGGTGACCTCAATACGACTGTCGCAAGTGTCTGGAGCGAGCTGCCATTTGGCGTCACTCAGGTGACCTCAATATGACAGTAATTGCCCCAGGTGCGGCCAAGGTACTGTAGGTTTTGAACCACTCACACCGCACTATCGCACTTGTGGCGGGTTCTTTAACGTGTCCGACAGGGGTATGGCTCTCCCCAGACACGGGACCTCCATTTAACGTCCTATCCGAGGGACTGCCCTAGCCGAAGCTAGGTACTACTCATTTTCACCTGAGTAAAGTGAGGAAAGTAGTGTTAAGTGCTTTTCCCAAGGGCACAAAATCGGTAACACGGCAGCCGGATTCGAACCCGCAACCTCTCGGTCACGGGCTGAACACGGGCTGAGCTACGCGGCCCCACTACTGATGCATCAGCGCGCGCATCAATTTTCCCTCATTTCAAAAAGTTTTCAACCACACTGTAAATCGCTACAAAATGAGCAAATGTATAAGGAAAAGTTTAAAAAAAAGAAAACGGATACATATGTCGTAGAATGCCAATTCAAAACAGGTATATTCCAAGTCAACCAAGCGTTCAGAGACCTCATACCTCCGTGAAATGGGTGATGGTGGTGTGGTTTAGTTGTTTACTATAAATGTATTTATGTTCGCGGGGATTTAATTTCGCGGTAGCGGGAAAAGGGACTTTTCGCGGTGGATTTAAGTTCACGGTAAAGTGGTCACCGCGAAAACCGCGAACATTAATCCACCGCGAACATTTTTGCATTTACAATAGTACGAGGGGAAATTGATAAGTTCTCGGCCTCGCTCAGAAATGATAAGCACAACTCAAATTTCGGGGAACACCTTCGTAGTATGAAGTTTTTTTATCAATATCCTCCACATTAAACATCATTGCAGTCATTACTTTACAGGCAACGTCTTTTTGAAAATCAGACGGTAAGTGGCGAGAAAAACAATTGTGAACTGTGATCAGCCATGTGTGGGTCGAGTTCCCCATGCCGTAAATTCTTCGAAGACATTGTCAAAATGTTTCATAATAATTCCCTTCGTATTTCAAGTAGACCGAAGTGGGTGACTGACTTCCAGTAGAGCATGTTGACCCTCACCCCTCAGGTCGCAGCTCAATTGTCCATGTTTTTTTCCTTCTCTCTTATCTACCGTTACTGGGTGCAGCCTGCAAAGTAATGATCACAATACTGTAAATGCAGAAATGTTCGCGGTGGATTAATGTTCGCGGTTTTCGCGGCGGCCGCTTCACCGCGAATTTAAAACCAGTAAGAGAATACAGTGCATGGTGCTACCGGGAAATTAAAACCACCGCGAAAAGGCCATTTTCCCGCTGCCGCGACATTAAATCCCCGTGAACTTAAATGCATTTACAGTAACTTGAATTTTGGTACACATTTATAAAAGACTTTATACTTGACAGCTATGCTTCGAAAGAGAACTTATTGATCACCCCTCGTATACTCGTATATCCGATTGGCACAATTTCCCAATTCTATTATGTAAATTAGCTCCTGAATTGCATAACAAGCTTGCAATTATGTGAATATCTACATAAGGTATCTGCATACCTACAGTCATCACGATCCCGCATCTTGTCTTCACGCCCACGGAAAACCGCTAGGGGGCCAAAACTTACACACCTTATCATCGTTGAACGCAGCTACCTACCACTGAAAAATCATGACTAGAGCCAGTCCAAAACAAAAAATATCAAAACCGGAAGTTCCGCTACAGTAACGTTACACCGCTAGAGCGTCAAACCAAACCACATTCCTACCATTTCATTGATATATGTCCTGCTGATATATCTGCCTATGTCGGTCAATTTATATATAACTCATTTAAAAAACGTGACAATATTATACTATCATGAACCAGCACATAATGATAGCCTGATTGTAAATATTATATACCATGTGTAAAATAGATTAATCTCTTAGATTTTTAGATACTAGTAACTCATGTAGTGTTCTGTTCTGTATGTATTGTATGTACAAGTTGCCAAACACTGTATCCTTTACAGTTGTCGTGCAATAAAGTTCTTTTTCTTCTTCTTCTATCAAGACCTACCCACAAACTAAATATCAAAATAATCCAATATCCGTTCTCTAGTTATCTTGACGACAAACGTCCCTCTTACATACAGACACTAGTGAAAACAAACCTCCCGTTTCACGGAGGGAAAAAGAACAATCTACATGTTCCGTACTCTGTATGTTTGATCTACAGTAGTCATTTGTTCAACCTTTGATCACTTAGTTATCTTGATGAAGACATTTCTTTAAAATTTTGTTTACTCCCACGCTCGCATGAGTTTTGGAGTTCCTAGAGGATGTTATCCATATAATCGATGTACGTGCGTTCTAGAATGGCGGAAACATCGTCAGTCACTGAATTAAGAACAATGAGATGACATATATTGGGACGTCATACACGGTTTGAAAAGGGTCCATCTATATACTATTAGTCAAATGTACAAAGATCAGTAATCACAGATAAAGTTGTACGTGCTTTTCAATGACTATCCTGAATCGCAGTCATGTTTTCGTTCCCTAAACTTTTGTCGAGCCAATGATTTCAGTCCAGGAGTCACCTTTTCTGCTATTTCATGATGCCATACCGACATTCACAGCTTGTTCGATTTTTTCCAAACAAGCGTCGACACAGCGCCACATAGCAGTTACTCATTGACAAACAGCTGGATATGATTTTGAAAACGGCCAGACGTTTCGCGTAGCATCCACTACCAGTATCTTTTGTCAGTGACACTGAGCAACATCTGTTGAAGAGCAGGTTTCTCATCAAAAACTATGAATTGATATGTAAATGAGGTGGAGACCAATTTTCGATAGTCCAATAATAAACAAAAGAAGAAAAACTGGTTTTGTACAGGTACGATGTGCAGGTACCCACTCTTAATCGTTAGTGACTACTTCGAAACAAGAACCGTGCTTACCTTGGGTCTCCGCTTTGGAATTTCTCCTGAGAGCAGGCGTCTCCGACATTGACCTCAGACATGGCTACCACGCTCGCTAGTTATTATATAAAGTACGGGGTGGATAAGAATTGTGAAATATAGAAGAAGCGAGCGCCCCTTCGTTGCGTTGTAGAATTACTGTAAACATGTTATGACTGTCACTCACAATTTATTCTAAAACTTGATGATTCTGCTTTGTTTTGTCATTTGCCATCACTATGACGTCATATGTTCTTTCATTTAAAATAAAGAACCTGGCTCATATCAACATATACATTAAGATATACATACATGTAACACATAACAATATATCAGCAAAATAAAAACGGCGATCTAGAAAGTTTATGTTGCGCTTCCAGAATGTGCAGTGATAGCAAACATCTCATTAGACTAGCTAGGGGCGGGAGGGGCTTGATGACGGCATTGTCAGAACAAAGAAGGCAGGTATATTAATATTCAAGTTTACCATCAAAATTGTCGATCCTGTTATTGGTAAAAATGTGACTGGTACTAGAGCGCTAACTTAAATTCATATGACGAAACCTTTTATCCAATTCAGTTTAAAGCCCTATATTCAACTACCGTGTTTGCAGTAGAAGAATGTGACTGAATGTGAATGCAGCTGCAGAAACCAAAGAATGAAAATAATAAATCTACCAGAAGTTTCAGAAATTTGCGTTTGAGATACATGATTTGATGATTAGAATGTTATACATCGAGCAATATAATATAACTGCCTCATTTCATTTCATTTTATTTGTTTTACCAGAGTACAGAGTACATTGTATACCAACGCAATATTTTACAACACTGATCCTCTTCACAACTGTCCAACCAATACTGAATATTGCATATTGAAAAAACATACATGGCATGACTTATAGAAACCTGTATGATACTGACACTTAAATATTAAGGAAAAAAAATAACTCCATTACTCATAATATTTTCAGGTTGTTCTCCTTGATACAGTTTTTTCGGTGTGGTAATTTGTGTGTGTGTGTGGGAGTGTGCGTGGGAGTGTGTGTAGAAGACCTGCATAAATCAGAAATACCTGGATGTTTTTTTCATTTCTTAGATTCAGTACAAGTATGTGGATAGGTCGTTATGAGACCTCGGAATGGTTACATTTTGGCCCCCTAGGGGACGGTACGGTACAGCAACAGAACGTCTAGACCTGCTATAGTCATGATCTTGAGTGGTAGATAGTTCTTTGGAAAGAGAATAAGTGGTGGACATCTAGAGTCGTGTTTTGAGCTGCAGGTACCAATTTAGTTTCAGACTTTGAAAAAAATTGTCTCAAAAAGAGTTGACAGATTGTCATAATTTTGGTAACGTTATGTGGATGGATTCAGTGATGCTTGACATAATTTCATGGTAAATACGCAAATCTGTAGATTTGCATAATTCATGACAAAATTCGAGTCTATTTCCATTCAGCTTCTGGCTGCGAAGAACTACGTTTGTTCGTTCGTTCATTCATTCATTCATTCTGGTCATAGATGGGGTTGTCATACTTGCATTTGGATGATACATAAATGTGAACATATACTATAGCTATAGTATGCACCTCATTGTATAAATGATCAGATAATGCTAGTATAGCCTTCCTTCTACATTTTGTAAAAGTAAGATTGTCTACTTCTGTTATTTGGGTGGATGAGAAGATCAACAATAATTCATGCCACTGAGGACCTATTTTGTACAATAAATGAGAAAACATGGAGAAACATTGTACACCAGTCGTAAAAGTTAAAATCATTTGGCACTTTATGTTTGATTATGCATATCAATATTTCTTCCCTAGTACATGGTCAAGAAATACACTTATCAGAAGGACTCATTCCCCTTTGCTGGGGATGCAATGGTTACCGTACTTTTGATTGGTCAACAATTCTTGTATCTCTCAGAGTCCTGGTCAGAGTCCTGTGTATGTGTCGCTTCTCTGATTGGATCATTCTTTCGAACATCATTGACATATTTATCTGTTAAATAACCAGTTCTTAATGATTTTCCATATGTTTCATAACCAACATGAAACAAGGCCTTCTGATTAGTCAAGGCCCCCTGGCTGTATGATAATACTAATAGAGATTAGTTTACTGATTAACTTGTACAAAATGTACAGCTTTAGACAAGGGGGTAGGCGAAGAGAAGACAGAAACAAAAGTTTGTCAGTGGTATTGAGTATACATGTAAACCTCCACGATCATTTCTGCATTCACAATTTAATCCTGAGAAAGTTTTGGTACAATGAAGATCAGTCAAAAATTCTAGCCTCTACCAGGCCTTCCTAAATGATAGAGATTGCAGAAAGAGATTGCAGAAAGAGATTGCAGAAATTGGAAAATTAATATATATACTACCAGGCCAAAAGAGTCAGTCCAAGTTTAATAATTAATAAGGTTAATAGTTGGCCCAACTGAATGAGGAAATTTCGAAACCCAATGGTGGCCAAACTTCCCTGGCAAACTGTTCTCCCTATAGCCAAAGTAGTTAGGCCGGTAGAGTCTGCGTGGGCAGCTTTGCACTGATGAGTTTTCATGTCAAAAGACCCTGTGAAAGTCAAACATCATTTTCAGACTTCATCACAACGATTTCAACTTTTTTTCTGCCCAGTTCCTAATAAGTTGATGCGCGATAGCTTCACGAGGTGGTATCCACAGAGGGATGGACTCCGATGTTTTCTTGGAATGGTCGAATCCCAAGGGACCTGCCATCAAGGCTACTTGAATCTGAGGCAGACTGAACCACTGTGCATCTTCCAGCTCAGTCTTGTCCACTTCCAACTAGAACCAGAAATGATATAATTTAGTATTAAGGTGTCACAATATTTAGTAAGTCAGACACTCAAAGAGAGCCATTTTGATTTGACAATATGGATGATGACTTCTGGGAACACAAAAACTGATGCAAGCTTGCTGCCTTCACTACAAAATCTAAGTCAGGATTGTTGAATGAATAATACAATGGTGTACCAAACAATAGGTTTTTCATTTCTCTTCTTTCACATCTTCCTCTTTGACCTTGGAATCAATCTTGAAGAGGACAGTTGGTTGCTCCCAATAATTTGGTTGGTTGGCAAAAAAAACTGGAAACATACATTTGTATCTACAAATTGCACACAGTTTTTAATCTCCATGCTGTTATTCAAACAATTCTCAAGAAACCATAATTTTGATTGTTTAAAGGGATATATTGTAAAAAAATAAAGTGACTACTTTTGGTAATTTTTCTACATTATGAGTTGAATTGACCTTATCACACTGCACAGCAGTATTTATAATGTATGGATACAAACCAAGGAATGCCTCAGAACGTGTTCGGTGGTTCATTAGAAGTTCTACTGACTGTAGTTTGTTGAATGTCCCTGCTAAGCTTCGAAGACCTGTGATCACAACTGTCTATTCAAAAATCTAGGACTGACTTACTTCTGGTAGACTACCCGGAAGTGGCTTACTTTCGAGTTAATTAATGCTAGAAATGTTACAAAATGCTGCAGAGAAGTTGAAAATAAGTTACAAATGTCACTCTGACTGGTGATTTTAAAGTTAAGAAAATTTGTTATTTGGGTGCCAAGATCTTAGAATATATCCCTTTAACAATCAGAGCTGAGTTTCTCTAACAATTAAACATGGTTTGTTTTGTAGTTGACTGTCTGTACAGCCCAAACAAGACTTTTGAGATTTTCTATCAGAAAGTCAAAATTCCTACTGATTCATTTTGCAATGTGCACAAAAAGGTACGAAATTTTCTCGAGTAAAGTACTCACTTTTAAAACTTTTCATCATTGAAAAGGTGCTACATTTGTACAAGGACGTTATATGATCTCATATAACGTCCTTGATTTGTACAAGTTGTTGCTAAAGTTGGGTCCTTTATTAGAGGTTATTGCACGGATAAATGGTAAAAAAGCCTAAAATAAAGCCAGGATGAGCTACACTTCTAGGAAGGTTTCAAAACATACACATTGGTGTTGTCTTGGTGTTGCCAAAAACTGTCTAAACATAAGTTAGAGTGGCATTTGCATATAATCCTTTTGAGTTAGTGACTTAGCTGGTGTGTTATGCCGAACGACGGTTATACCGGCTATACAGATACAGACATGTCGACAATTGTTCAACTGTTTTCTTCCAGTTAAATGTACAGTGCCGTAACTGATATCAGTGCAGATGCCATCCATATACATATTATGTAATCAAATCAAAATGGCTTTGTTATATATACATGTACATGTAATCATGTACCTCCATGGACCTGACAGTTGCATTACAGCCCAACATGATGGAGCTGTGTGGGAATGGCCAGTGCTGGGAGGACATGTAGGAGACAGTGTCCACCTCCAGGCCAACCTCCTCAGCTACCTCCCTCCTCACAGTGTCCTCCAGAGATTCTCCTGTCACAACAGACATGCTCAGTTATCACATGTTCCACCGCTTGAAAGGCAATAGTTTCTGTAGGTTGGTAAATACTACTGGATGTCGGGGAGCCCCTACGACCACTGAGGTTACGGGCCGTGAGTGAGTGAGTGAGTGAGTGAGTGAGTGAGTGGTAAATGACAGTCACTGGATAACAATGAAAGTTCACAACCACACGTTTTTCAAGAGTCATTGCTTCAATGACCACCTACAACATCTTGTTTAGGGCAAAAATGACTCACAGGTACATGACATGTACATGTAGGTGTAATAATCATTGACAAGGAGGGTTGCCGGATCTGTTACTACCACTGATTGTGACAGGAGAAAGAAAGAAGAAAAAAAGAAGAAACATTACGAAGACAATATATTTCATCATACCTATGCTATGGCTGAAATATAACAAGTCCATGCAAACAGCTGTCATTTGCATTCAGAATATACCTTACTTAATAATATATATTCATTTCTAGTTCAATTGACATTAATACTTATATAAATAATTGTTACTGCATACTGACCGAAGGAGGCCATATATATATATACTGGTACGTACCCATATCACAGAACCCAGCCAGTGCACTGTACATGCCAGGAGGGAACTGTTTCTGTCTGGCTAACAGACATTTGTCCTCATGGCTCACCAGCACAATTCCCACTGGGGCCATCTGCACAGATGGAAAGTTGGCATGAGAACAACGTTATTTTTGGCCAAAAATCACTTCAAAATGATTACTGCGGAATTTAGCGAGGGTTCTCCAACATTTCACCATATATGATAAATGCCCAAACGGGCAGTGTGCCAAGTGTGTGTGCTTGCTAATTGAATTATTACGGGGCAGCCAATAGGCACTCAACATTTAGCATAAGCAATGGCCTGATTGGTCAGCTCGGATTAAGCCAATGTCTTTCAAATTACACCTGCTTGCTCTACTTAATATTGAACACGCATCACAAACATGATCCAGTGAGTGCAGGTGTCAAAATTCGCTCTAATTTATATTCATGAACAACAAGTATACTGACTAAACCGAGAAAAAGTGAGTGTGAAGACATCATTCTCAGAGGTATTACCAGCAGTGCATGTGCAAACTGGGTCAGAACTCTTGATGTCACCAGATTCCACCATCAAGTGCAGGATTCACGGCAAAACAAGTCAATACCTTAGTCTGTCCACAATGAAGCCGCTACATGCCAACTGACTGTTTGCCATCGACCACCTTAAGAAGATTCAGTTTAACATGGAACTGTTGTTGTTTTTAGAAATCTAACAGACTTTTGCTGCCAAACACGTAAATTTGTCAGTTGCAACCAATGCTATAGTATGACTGTCACAATATATATTTGTTTTTTGATCTATACAGAAGAGAATGACGCCTGACTGGGGGTATAATCATTTTTACTATTATTCACAAATAAAATTGAAAAATAAATTTTTCTCCACAGGACAAACAATTACATACAAAAATTATGTACAGTCACTGTGGTATTTCTTTGTTTGTTTACGGTTGTGGTTGGGTGAGTATTTGCTACCACACCATCTGACAGCAGTCCAGGAATGATCCCCAACCATTGTTGGTATAAGACATGCCAAACCACATACGAAAGCAGGGAACGGAACATAGGGTCTCATTCCTGTATTACTTCGAGTGTAGAGTCTAGACGAATCCGGGCGAAAAAATTATCTGGCCCGCAAAGCGTTGTTTTAGGTGGACCATCAATTCCCATTAATAAACCATAACTGATATGAAAAGGAATTTAGATGAAAGCTTGTGTATTACTGGCATGATCATGCACGAAAGTTTCGTGACCCGATCGATCCTCAGACGTTTACATTTATTTGTACTGAGTGCTCCGGTCAGGCTCCGGGTATTGAAGACGACCTCTAGCGGATAGCGGCTAGGTGCATTTTGAAATGTGATAGAAATTGTTGCGTCAGCTAGATTTGGGTGACAATTTTTTTATTGTCTAACAAACGTGTGTGCTTACAATAGAAAGCAAAACATCTCCAAATATCCAAGTATCAAGTATCTTGTATGACTGCGGAGATATTGTAATCTTGCATATATTTCTGACCCGGAGAAATATATGGCGTAATTTTCAGGCTTTTGATGGCCATAACTCTCCAACGGTATGTCCGATTTTTTCGCAATAAAAAACATTCTATTTCTTTCACTAACTATCCAATGATATCAAGTTTGAAAAGCTGTGAAGAGTTTGACATTTTTGTACAATTTGAGACAGATACTCTGACCTTGAAATTTAGCCAACAAATAGCAACATTTGATGGCCAAGTATGTTATATTATAAAAATAGAAGTACATATCTACTAACATTGATGGTTATTTTTCGGAAAGAAATCTTGCTCAGACATACCTTCTGGCTACCTTAAGTTAGACCAAGTCTGACTGTAGAAACTTAGAATGACTTACATCAACTCTTCTCTACTTTGCTCTTGTTATTTTGTATGCCCCAAATAAAACATGTGAAAGCCTGCTGGCATGCATAATCTGTTTATTTTCTAATTGGTCAAACATCTGGTCCAAATATGACTTCTTTAAAACAAACAAATTAATGTACTCTTAGGTATCCATGTTACCTGTGGATAGTGTTCCGCCTCACATGCTGCACACCTGCGTTTACTGCCAGCCAGGTTCTTGGTGTTGTTTCCTCCACACTGTGAACAGAACTGGTGGGAAGCATGCCATGACAGGAGAGAGTGAGCCTGTGGAAAACAGTACTAATGGTATAATGTCTGTGGCAATCAGATACAGGTCTAGTATAGGCAGGGCTTGAAATATTTTTCATCTACATGTTCATGTAAGTGCAAGCAGATATCAGTAATACCTGCACAAACACAAAGCATTTTTCCTCAACAAAATTGACTGTAAACAAAGTCAATGACTGCTACTTATGTGTCCATGAGGTAAGTGTCAGACTGACCCATGCAGATCCTAGTCCCAGTCTTGTAAACTTTTTCTTAGAGTCCAATCACTTTTTTCAAACCTAGCTTCACTTAGTGCCCTCCCTCAGATAGGAAGTTAAATGGAGGTTCTGTGTTTGAGACCCTGGCACCTTAAGCATGTTAAAGAAGCAACAATTACAACAAGTAGCATTTCCTAGTCTAAGACTGCCAGTTAGAAATGTTTCTACTAGTACTAGACTAATTGCTTTCTATCTCTACTTGAGACTGGAAGGACTCCACTTAACTTAAGACCACTTACTGCACATTTAGAATCTATTACCTGTGACATGAGTTGTCCCTCCGTAGGTGACACCACAAACAATGCTTTACGCACGTTGAAAACAGAAGCACCAAAAGTCTCCTCTACTTGTGTCTGAAGGTCCAACGGCACATCTTTTGTTCCAGCTATATTCTTGCTAGAAATGTTGAAGGCAAACCTTGCTGTATGCTGTTCAGTACACCCATTCAGTAAGATACATTGTGGAAGGATTGCTTCTGGATCAACTCTGTGATGAGAGAAAGGCAGAAATGATGTGAGTGAGTGAGTGATGAGTGCACTTGTACGTGTGTAGTGATGAGTGCACTTGTACGTGTGTACTCTTGTTTTGTGAGTGAGTGAGTGTGTGTGAGGCAGCTACAGGACATTTTAAAGACAGATGCTGAACACTGAATGATGATGAATTTTCTAGGGCCCTCCCCTCTGTTCAAATATTTTTGCAATGGCCTAATCCCCCCCACACACGCCAAAAAGAATTTTTGATGGGCCTCCCCAAAGTCTTTTCCATTTCTCTGTCTCCCTTTGATAATCTTGATATAAGATAGATTTGATTGCGATCGTGATGTTTGAACAGGACAGCAACCGTCATAAGTTGAGGTGGATTTTGGACAGGTACTCCAGGCTGAGCTGGTAGGATAGAAGTTCAGTTATTCAAATCTTTCTGTTTCTTTTATGAATGATTGAACATAATGTAGAAGTTAAGTGTTAATTGAGCCAGATAGGAATCCAGGCCCTCGAATCATCGGATAAGGCATTATCAGAAAGATCATCCATGTTTATGGCAAATCCTAACATCTTCTATGTAAATTGCTGAGGAAGTTGCTACTAACAGTATTAAGTGTAGTTGGGACAGTACAAAAGATAATGATAAATGCTTTCACAAGGATGGCCACATGTGCAAGCCATACTAGTAACAAGATTGACCCAAGAACTGGCCTTGACCAGGAAATGGCAACACACATGTATAAGACGCTTGTGCATCCGCATGTGGAAATTGAAGAAGATTCATTCTTTACTTCTGGATAATTATCAAATTTTGATAGACGTTTTGAACGGTGTCCACCGTTCTTCATCGGTGTCACCGTTCTTCATCGGTGGACACCGTTCTTCATCGGTGGACACCGTTCTTCATCGGTGGACACGGTTCTTCATCGGTGGACACCGTTCTTCATCGGTGGACACCGTTCTTCATCGGTGGACACGGTTCTTCATAGGTGGACACGGTTCTTCATCGGTGGACACGGTTCTTCATCGGTGGACACCGTTCTTCATCGGTGGACACGGTTCTTCATCGGTGTCACCGTTCTTCATCGGTGTCCACCGTTCTTCATCGGTGGACACCGTTCTTCATCGGTGGACACCGTTCTTCATCGGTGGACACCGTTCTTCATCGGTGGACACCGTTCTTCATCGGTGGACACCGTTCTTCATCGGTGGACACCGTTCTTCATCGGTGTCACCGTTCTTCATCGTTCTTCACCGTTCTTCATCGGTGTCCACCGTTCTTCATCGGTGTCCACCGTTCTTCATCGGTGTCCACCGTTCTTCATCGGTGTCCACCGTTCTTCATCGGTGTCCACTGTTCTTCATCGGTGGACACCGTTCTTCATCGGTGGACACCGTTCTTCATCGGTGTCACCGTTCTTCATCGGTGGACACGGTTCTTCATCGGTGGACACCGTTTTTCATTGGTGGACACCGTTTGAAACGTCTATTAAAATTTGATAATTATCCAGAAGTAAAGAGTGAATCTTCTTCAATTTTAATGTATCCTGGATGACTAATCTTCACAAACGTATCCACATGTTGAGTACAGAGTAGCACTGATGATAAATGCGACACACACTGCAGTAAAGCAGCTAGAAGGAGAACAGAAACAAGCTCTATTGAAAACAACCGGGTGCCTGACACACACTGCAACTGAAGCACTGGAAGTACTAACGAACATGACTCCCGTGGATATCTACTAATATTAATAAGAGAAGTCCAGGCTATGGAGTATGCCAGACTCCTAATGAAATGGAAGAACTCTCTGATAGGTCACATGTTAAATAGGTGGCAAGTTAGACAACAGGAAAGAACACCAACAACACTGACATTATTACACAATTGTTATAGACACAGCATGGGGAAAAGGTTACTAGTAGTGGAACCAGTTGAAGAGTTGTATCAGTACAAGAGTGATACAGTCACTTAAACTCACTTTTAAACCAGTGCAAATTTATAGAATCTTCAACATGCAGGAGGCACTTAGCAAAAAAGGAAGGAGCAGTCAAAATCCAGAAAATGCTTAGAGAGGTGTCACATGAGGATGTCATATGCTTCACAGATGATCAGTAATCCATCCCGACTGGCAGTGGTGCTGCGATTTACCTGAAAGGTTTAGAAAGTACACCTGTGTGCCTAAAGAAAACAGTGTCAAGGTAATGCAACAATTACATTGGCAAACTACATAGGTTGTTGCTGGCGGCTCTACTTCTAAAGAACAGCAATACACATGGGAAAAACATCTTCATAGTCATACTGTGTGATTGCAAAGCTGCAATAGAATCAGTGACACATGCAGGACCGCCCAGAAGTTATAGCGACATCACCATGAAGACCAGAAAATCATTGTCTGAGACAACAGAAATCAAAACAAGCTACAGATAAACGTGGACCCCGGGGCACATGGGAATGGCAGGTAACGAAATTGCAGACGGACTGGCGAAGGAAGCAGCAAAGGAATGTATAAAAGAAAGAGCACATCATGATTGCACCCATGACAAAACAAGACATTAAGAGAGAAAGAGAGACAAACTCCACTCAGAGATGACAGCACAGATATAACTTGTCAACACAAAGTTTCACAACTCATAGCGCTTAGCCGCTATCAAAAAAGTGGGAGAAAGAAGAATAGTAAACATGACGGACAGAAGAGGAAAACATACTGCTAAACCATGTGCTCAGCGGGTATACTAAGCTGAACAATATGGAGAAGATAACCAACCCTGAGTGTGAGTCTGAATTGTGTAATCACTGCTTGTCACCGGAAACTGTAGAACATTATTTATGGGAATGTGAACTGTACACAGAACAAAGAGAGGAATTACAAAGAGACACCTACCTCTGTCTGAGAGAAGAGGAAATGCTGTATATGAACACAGAGAATCTAGGAATTTACGCAGAAACAGAGGAGATAAGCAAGGAAGGAGCAGAAAAACTCCAAAAAGCCATGGTCAATTTTTCCGGAGTACAGGAAGATTTGAATAATTATAAGAAGAGAATGAGAACTATGACAAAAGTGATAGGAGAAAGGAAGTAGAATTGAAACCGCCTACATTGTGCAGAAGCCGACCAATTGGAAACAGCAGCGAGTGTGAAACACATGTACACGTGTGTTTGGAAGCACAAAGAGAGATGGAAGAGAAGGAAAGCACATGTGAACAACTACCGACGTATTGAAGCGGTTAGAGAGACAACAACAACAACATGGCCATTAACAATTTTGTAGGAGGAAATAAGAGTCTGAACGTGGCGGCATTCGGATAATTTTTCCCATCCCAGTTCAGTATGTAGATTATGAGGAACCCCTGATGGCACCAGCTACAGTTATAGAATATTCGTATTGTAAACATTCAATGAGATTTAAGTCTGAAGTAGTGCAACCGTACCATACTACACTGACATATAAGCCTTCTCACGTTAGACAGGAATTCTAGGTAATATTAAATATGTCAAAGGGTAAGGCACACAGAACATTAAACCACCGCGAAAGTTTCTGCATTTACAGTATGTACAATAGAATACGCGCATATTATTATAAACCCGCACATAAACACATACCATGATAAGCCCTTTCACAGAGGTCAGAACGCATGTGTGGCGACAGGGATTCTAGATAATATGTCAAAGTTGGGCCCCAAGGCTGTGAATGGGGTTTGGGCCCATAATGGATTTTTTAAAACCTAAAACTGGGTAACCGATATTTCCAGTGCATGCAATGTGCATTGGACAGAAGGCAACAGTTTGCTCATATTCATGGAGCATTGGGGTTGGTTTATGAATGAAACAGCAATGAACAATCAATGAACATCCACAGGAACTCCCAGGTTTAGTACATTTTCTTTTCCTTTGACTATACTGCCAGTCATTCTTACAAGACTTATAGTGGCTATCCCCCTCACATACAAGTTGACACATATAAACACATAACATGCATCCATTCCTGCATCCATGCTCACTGACACTTGATGGTGGAGACATCTGTTTCAAATTTGATGTTTTGGCAAACAGCCTCCACCCTAGGGTCCCAAGTGTTGCCTTGGGTTACCACTGACCCAGTTTTTCTACAAGGAAATTTCATAAGAGGTCCAACCATTCTTTCTGTAGGCCTGACTGGAAGAATAACCAAAGAGAATACATTGTGTTCATATGTAAAATAACTGTGGATGCTGGTAGTTCATTGCTGCCTCCCCCTGTGACCAAATGTGAAAAACAGTTACCTTCTGTACAATGCCCCCAGCAGCAGCAGTAGTTATCGTTACCCTGTTAGCTTTGAAAAATCCATTAGGTGCCAAACCCCCATTCATAGCCTTGGGGCCCCAAAAGGGGCTCAGAAAAGTATGCTGGCTAGCCTGCTGGGCCCAGGCTTTTCCGTAAACCCACCATGATAAGCCCTTTCACAGAGGTCAGAACGCATGTGTGGCGACAGGGATTCTAGATAATATGTCAAAGGGTAAGACCCCGAAATTCAAAACAAAAACGCGTCTGGACATTGTTATGCAAATGAGAACAACGATCGCCACGTACAAGGATTGTTTACAAATATATATTTCGATTTTTTTCGGGGTTTTACCCTTTGACATATTACCTAGAATTCCTGCCGCCGTAAATGCGTTCTAACCTTCGTGAAAGGGCTTACACATGGATTAAATGTTAAGATGTAGTGTTGCTGATGTAAAATGCTGATATTTTCCTTACCGTTTGTGTCCCACCACGGTATTGAAAGCCCTCTCCTTCCCGTGGCCTTCACCAACAGCGGCTTCATATCGTACAGAACTGTGAACACGCCTCTCTCCAGCGCGTCTTTACACAAATCGTCATTTTCTTTCAGTATTTGCACAGCCCTGGTGTCCCTGACGTAGGTTGACATTTCTCGACACAGTTTCCCGTTGTTAGATAGTGTTATTAATCTTTCTAGTGTCCGGAAAGGTCGAAAGAAAGAGGGAAAACAGCTCGTCAAACGGTACATTCTGCACTTCCTGTAGCTGGTAGAGGGCAAAGGTTAAAGTTTAAACTCATGTCCCGTCATGCTCTGCTTTAAAACGATACCACTTTACATGGTGGGTATTTTCTCCGAACGACATATCTACAAATTTGGCTACTTCATCAGGTTAATACAAATCAACAAAAGAATACAGAAAAGTAACGAATATATTTATTTTCATATAACGGTGTGGATATTGCCTTTAAGTGATACAAACTTAACATTTTTGTCTTTCAAACAATGGACCATTCCGAATCGTTGCTTGGCTACCGGTACTATATTGTATACCATAAACAACGATTCGTAGCACCACTATCACTGAAGGCCAAGATGGAGGAAGAACTTCCGTCAGGAACAGACAACATAGTGACAGAATATAACACGTACGAGGACTTCTTAGATTCCCAGATCACGTCCCTGGATCTTTATTACCTGGAGGATGAGGAGCTAGCGAGGCAGTTGGTGGAACTAGGCTACCGCGGCAGCGGGGAGGTCCTGAAGCGAGAGGAGTTCGAGGCTAGGAAACAAGCAGCCGAAGCCAGCAGACTGTCCAAACGAAGCCAGCAAAAGGTAACACTGACGAGATTTTGATTGTCCTTCTTTTATTTACAAGTTAATACGATTTTCTTTGAACGGTTCCCCGTCAAGTGAGACGTTTCCCCGTCATGTTGGACGGTTCCCCGTCATGGTTGTGTCACTCCATGTTGTGTTGAATTTTGTAAACTATAAAGCGTTTGCTAGTTTGTGTAATATCCGTGTTCTGTAGTAATTTTCTTTCAATTTTGACGAATTTTGCTATATTTCTTGTCTTGGGGGGGGGGGTTGCATTGCTAAATTACAGTATCTAAAACAGTACCGTTTTTCCATGTCTTCAGGCCTTGGCTAGCTCTGGAAAGGACTTGAAGAACCCATTTCTTAAGTGTCTGGCTCAGAGAGAAGAAGCGAATCGCAGTGGCAAGATGACAACTATCATATTCATCCGTGACTTCAACACTCGTGGTCAGGAGATCTCTGGCTACATTGACTATGCCCACCGGTTGAAGACCGAGGACTTTGAACCGTATTTCTCCGGGAAGAAAAGGCTTCTGCCTCGGCCCTCTGATCTCAGCTTCTACAACTGGGAGACTCAGACATCCACCTCCAACCCCACCCCAAACTACCAGGTCATTGCAGAAAGTGCATCTGGCCTGCTGTTCAAAAACAAACGAGATCGCAAGATTTTGAATGTGGATCCCAAGGCAGCCTCTCCAGGGGACAACTCCACTCGAACCGTGGTTGACAGTCCGCAGTACACGCAAGTGGTCATCTACGACCACATCACTCGCAGAAAGACTTAGAACTCAGTCAAAAACTTTTGTTAAATCAGTGATAGCCTTTTTACTTTCAACTGACCACTGTGTTATCCTGTAGATTCCCTTTGATGTATACCTACCTACCTACCTAGTCCCTAATGATGATGTATAAAGTGTACAAAACCATGATATAATTTTCAGCTTAAAAACAAGAGAGGAAGACCTACTTGTTTGACTGGACAAAGTTTTGTTGCCGATAATGATTTTGTCACTTCTAAGACTAAGATGAAGCATTAGCTTGAATGTTTTCTTTTGTTGGTAGAAGTCTGATTCTGAATCAAATTTGTGATACAAAATAAAGATGGGACTTTTGCCTGTTGTACTGATAATGGATCTCCTTAGAATTTTTTTGCCATTGTTCTTTAGGCCATGTTGATTTGATTATATGGATGACATCCTCCGGGAACTCCAAAACTGATGCGAGCGAGCGAATAAAAAAAAAGTTTGGCCAAAAAAAAAAGTTGCCTTCAGTATGAAATCAAAGTGGCCAGGAAGGTTGAACATAGGACTAAACACACATAGTATGGTATACCAACAGTTAGGTGTAGGGACCAGTACATCATACGGGTGCAAAACATTTTTTTCTTCTTGGACCAATCCGAAAAAAAAACAGACCTCAAAAAAACAACAGAGGAACAGGTTTCGCCAATTACAAAATGGACACACTATGTCGGCAGCCATTTGGGGTCTAACCGGGGGGCCAAGAAGACAACAAGAGCGAAGTCAAGTAGAGTTTATAGTCAATTGTACCAAGTTTCTACAGTCAAAGGTACAGAGCCTTTATTACATGGAGATGGGATTTTAAAATGCAGTCCAATAATCCACCAAACAGATTCCTTTGTAGCAAAATTGACCAATTACCATTGTTTTGAGTATTGCCAGTTCTCAAGTTTCCACAGACAATCAGGTTCATGTCCGGACCTGGAAATGATCGTCTGGACCTGAATTTTCTGTACTGGTATCTCCCCCAACCAACAATAGATTTTTTTTTTCTTTCTGTCCTTTCACATCATATTCTTTGACTTTAGATTCATTTTGGCATTCTATGGCATTAGCTATCTGTTTTCTGATACTTTTTTTTCAATCTACGGAATATTTGTGTTCATTTTACAGCTGCTTTGCACAATTTATTGTGTGGTCGAAAACTTTTTTTTTTTGTGGAAATGGCCGAAAATTGGTGCGAGCGCGGATGTCATCCATATAATCAAATCAACGTGGCCTTACTTGAAAAAAATCGGTGTGGAGGTGAATAAGTGGACACAAAACCATGTTGATATTTCAGTAGTTATGATTACACCTGGACTGGACTGGATACACATAGGAGGGGTCGAGGAGGAAGAGACGATGGGAGAACCATGGATAATTACACATACATTGTATTGTTGTAATATTAGATAGGTAGTTCTGTTAATTGCACTTTATACACTGTTGCTGAAAGGGAAAATTTACATATTAATACTAGATGGATTCATTGCCTATGTATGTATAATATTAACATAATGCCGAATGGAAAAATTGTCTAAGCCAATCAGGGGATCGCTATGCCATGGATTAGTAAATCAGTATATTGTTAGCAACTTGTCTCTGTTTTTTTTATCTACTCAAAGGGAAGGTCGGCGTGGGTTATGTTTTATGTGCCCATATTTATATTAGTTTGCTGTTGGGAATATTAATAAAGATTATTCAAAGATAAAAATGGGACTTACACAGACTTTGGACTGAACAGCGCCGGTGACTACTTGTACACATTATAAACTGACCATGAACCGAATCATCCGTCTCCCGGACTCCTTCGGTAAGCAAATCCATATTTACTCAAGACCGCCTAACCACCGATACACAGAGGGTCCACAACTCAGGGGACAACTCCCGTTTCCAAATCCAAATACAGTGGAAGCCAGTTAATTGCACCTCGGATAAACGCACACTTCGGGTAATTGCACGGAATCCCCGTCTCCCATTCACTCCATTGTTAGTGACTTCGCTTATCTGCACGACAAAAATCACCAACGCCGGATAATTGCACGAAAATTTGTCAAACATGGTCGACAAATTGACTGAAAATGCGTGCTAAAATCGTCAGACACGGTACAAATAAGCCGTTAACGGCCTTTGTGAAGTCGCTATAATGATAACATGTATGAAGTTGTTATTGGGATCAAAAGAAAGCGATATTCTGGGGTCGGCACCATGACGAGACGCCCGCCCGCAAAAGGTCGTCAAAGCCGGCATTACGATTTGGCAGACAACTTGCTATGACATACTCAATAACAAATGTTCTCTATCTGTCCATTGTCAAATTACGTAATTAGGGTCGCGGGGAAATACTTATGCAGTGGTTTTATGTTCTTGGCAGCCAGTCGGAAACCACACAGCGACTCGGGTCCTACAGACGGACATAACACTCGCCTTCGGCGGTGCAGTGCTTTAGTTTCGTGAACAGGAAGCTACATAACGTATACAGTAACTTACTTTTAGTTTCACTTTCCAGTGCATTGCAGTACGATGTTTCCTGAAGACATGTATAAGACGTCCGGAGCACAACAGGTACAACACTACTGCAACACGCAAATAAACTGTGCGTTGTACTACCTCCCATACCACCTCTCGGCCCCTCCGACCGTGGTGATGCGGTCCAAATGACCAACTCCGCATTATCGCACACGCCGGATAATTGCACGAAATTCGCTGGCAAATTGGGTGTGCAATTAAGCGGCTTCCACTGTACTTATTTAATGGATTTGGAAACGGAAGTTGTCTCCTGAGTTGTGGACCCTCTGTGTATCGGAGAAACAGACTAGAAAAACTGGTTGAACATGAATTCACTAACACATAAGGATGATCCTTATGAGTTGGTGAATTCATATTCAACCAGTTTTTCTAGTTAGCTGTACTTCTATTGTCGTGAATGAATTGTTTTGCCAGTGAAGACTCGAAAGTAAATTTCCATTTTTTTTCGGTTGAAGAGATTGAATTTTGAGATTGATTGTATTTGAACTTTATGTTGTAGTATTGGCTCGTTTTGCTGCTTACTTCTTGTAATGCTGAGTTAAGTCTCATCGAAGTAAAGTATAGCTTCCCCCAACTGTACATTGTAGGACTGTCAAGTAGCTACTGTTGCTTGACAACGGGTGCCATGTTTGACAACACAAACCCAGGCTACTGGAGGTCTTCTGGGGAACGCCAATGTGATTGACAACGTTATAAAACTAAAGATGTAGAAACAGCGTGGAATTTACAGAAAATCAGCGGAAGTTTATTATTTCCAATAAACTGATGATTTCTATCGTCCGCCATCGGCTAGTCAGAGACGTTATTTTCCCCCGATTAAACGTTATCAATTACCACCACGGAGTCTGACGGTCTATTTCAATCTGGTAATTAATGTTCGCAAAATATGCTTTGGAAGAAAAGAAAATAAGGACACAAAATGCTAGACCCTTTGTGAGACAATTTGTAAAACACCTGTGATAAAAGAGGGGACTATGCATTCTCCAACAGTATCAATACACAATATTACAGTACTTTATTTGCTGTTAATTTTAGCAGTACATGAACATCGAATAAATAAGGATGTTTCTCCTTAAAAGCTCCTTAAAACTGCCCTAGCAACGGTGTCATACTGTTGAGGGGAAACCATATCATTAATAATTTATGATAACCTTAAATCAATATTTTCAAACCTTAACAGAGTAACCTCTGCCCCTGTGTGAGGCGCGTCGATTGGCTTACACACCAGTAGAGTTTACTCATGTCACGTGAACTGTTAACTTATCTACAATACCTTCCACTGGAATCAAAGTACAGCGTCAGGGGGAGTTTTATTGGCTTCATTATCAAACCATGTGATTACACAGATTTTGGTCGCTGCTCGATACTACCTGAAGGAATCAAGCATCCAGCTACAGAGGGGAGGCAAACAAGTTGAGCGGAAAGATGTGGAGTGTAGGGCTTCTACTTCTGACCGCCATTTCGTCAGGTAGGTTATCATTACACTAATGATTAGGTCATTTCAAAAACTTCTCTTAAAATATTTGCTAACCCGTGCATAGCCTCCGTCGCAGATGTCCACAGCGGTAGATAATAACTCCTTTCCCCGACCAATTCCCTCCTGGCATAGAAGCCCATGTTAAAAATCGCACCGCTAGGGAAGTCTGCGAAAGCACCCAACCCGCCACAGCGTTTCAAGGTGGGCTGCCACGGCCGGCGTCTATATCATAATGCCGCTATACGCATAGCAAGGCTGTAAAGATGGGACACATCGCCGCGAGTGAATTATCTTCAATAGCAGGTATGGCCAAACGTACTCTGAAAAGGGCAGGAAAGACCCGAAGTGACCCGTATACCATCGTTGTCCGTGAAACAATGTAAGCAATCCGTCTATCGTTAGTACAGTACTGTAAATGCATTTAAGTTCGCGGGGATTTAATTTCGCGTTAGCGGGAAAATGGAGTTTTCGAGGTGGTTTTAAGTTCGCGGTAGCGCCATAGACTGTAATCGAAAACAATGATTGAAAAATTTTCGCGGTGGTTTTAAGTTCGCGGTGAAATGGGCACCGCGAAAACCGCTAACATTAATCCACCGCGAACATTTCTGCATTTACAGTATTTGACAATATGCACGTGTACATTCAAATTTTTGATTGTGCTATAAATGCTTTTGAACAGGACGCAAAATTATTGCTTAGTAAACATTTCTAGCCACGGGTTTTAGAATCCATAGGAGAACAAGGCTCCTATGACAGTAGGTAATTGCAATGCTTGCCACCTAATATTTGAGATAATGCGAACACACTACATAATTATGTTGAACGCTTCCAGCCGTCACACAGTATATGTATGTGACTCCCAAGGGTTCCACGTTTCACAAACATACAGAAGACAGGAGACCTTAGCACAACAGTAGAATAGAAGTTACCGTTACATCATGATCTTTGTTGTTATATGTTTGATTGTTTGTTATAATTTATGTTGCATACCTGGTAAACCGTTCTATGGCGACTAAAACAGCAGGTTTGTACTGAAGAGTACAAGCTGCATATCCGGACAGATTTAAGATTTGTTTGGCCCACTTACACCGGGAAGGAACCCTATGGCTATCCTTATGGATCAGAGTGGTTCTTTAATGTCTCGAGGTGTCGCTCTCCTCAATCACGGGACCTCTATCTAACGTCCTAACGTTATAACCGAGGGACGTTCCACACCGAAGCTATGCAGTCATTTTCATGTGACTGTAGTGAGGAAATTCGTGTGAAGTGCCTTATATAATTTTCCCAAAGGCACAATGTCGGAGCATACATGTCAGAGTACGCGATCCAAGGATCTCTAGGCATTCAGACAAACACCTGATATCAACAGGCACACATTTGGACTATAATTTACCTTGTAATAAACGTTTATATGTTGCATATCGCTACATTTATGCTTTATATTGAGTTTTTGCCGACAATATGATTCCGTAGAGCCATGCTGTATCAAACACGTGCTGCCAAACTTTGTACTCTGGCTTAGATAATCTTCAAGGTTACAAATCACGAGATTGTTTACCAGCAAACAAACTCGATCCGTCGGATCTTGTGATCTAAAATGATCAATATGTTGAATATGTTCCGTAACATCATACATCTACTGTTGGTACGTTTGACAGTTTGACAATGCGTCCAACAAATGGCGCGTTTTGTTAAGTTAGCTACCTGTGCACGTGGGCACGAATAATACGCGTTACGAATTGCTTTGCAAATATTTGTGTTAAATAGTAATGCATTCCGTCGCGTCAACACATCCTCGTAGCAGTCTAAATGACTCGTTAAGTGGTTTATGTGAACAAGTGAGTTCGTACAGATATACATGTGGTAATTCAGAGTGTAATACATGAGGCAAACTCAAACGTGCGTCGTGTTGGCGCAACGGTTAGGCTGTTTGGCTCCAAACCCAGAGGTCCTGGGTTTAATGCCACCAATATTGTGCCCTTGGGAAAGGCAGTGGGAGGAGAGGGTCGGGGTCCGCCTTCGAGTGCCTTGTCGTAGACAACCCACTAGTGCTTCCCTTGTGGCCTTAAAAGGGGTGTGGGAGTCGGTCTACCTTACCAAGCTTACTGTTCTTTGCCTTTGTACACGTGTAAAGTGACTGTTCTATTCTATTCGTAGTATTTGCTTTGAAATATTTGTTTTCATGATCAAAAGATAGTGATAAAATAACACACCGACCCTCCTACACTAATGTTTGTCAAAGGTGATTATCCCACGACCTACTAGACAGACTAACACAGGTCGATGTACCAAACATGAAAAAAAACTTTGTCTTTGATGGGACTACGGTCATGGAACTTGTACCATAAGTATCGAATATATAGCGACGTCGACGATAGACACATTAAAGATTGCCATTGTTTAGATAGATTCATGTTAAAGCTAATTGATTTTCCAGCGACTACAAGATCACCGATACACTTAGCCAAGAAGGAAATGTTTTCTGTGACGTTTGTAGGTGAAGTTTTGTATGTGCCTTTTATTAAATCTGTTAGCGAAGTGATCTTATGGCTAGGGTTGGTGACGTAGAATTGAAAGGATTCTGGGTTCGAATCCCTAATACGTCCCAATATTGTACCCTTCGGAAAGGCACTTTACAGCTCCGTCATTTGACACAGGTGAGGATAAGTAAATAGCTTCGTCCTGTTGGTTTAGTTTGCAAAGCTGGCGGACTGGCGTTTAAGGCCATTAAGGAGAGCTATACCCTGAGCACGTTATAGAGCCCTCCACAGTCAATACCTTCGCCAAGAAGGTTCTGTTTTGCCTTTGGGTAGCGTTTATATGTATGTATGTATGTTTGTATGTATGTATGTATGTATGTATGTTTGTATGTATGTTTGTGTGTATGTTTGTATGTATGTATGTTTGTATGTATAATTGTATGTATGTATAATTGTATGTATGTATGTATGTATGTATGCAAGTGGGACCGCGTGGCACGATGGGGAGCGCGTTGGTCTCAGGCCCGAGAAGTCCCGGGTTCAAATCCGCTTGCCGTGTCACCGATCTTGTGCCCTTGGGAAAGGCACTTTACACGACTTTCCTCACCTAACTCAGGTGTAAATGAGTACATAGCTGCGGCTAGTGGCAGTGACAGGCCTTTGTGTGGTGGTGACAGGCCATAGGCCATAGGGGCATGTTCGGGCATGACGCACCCGCCATGACACACGAGTCAGGGGTAGGAGGAACCCCTTGCATCCTTGGTCGGAAGTCCTCCTAGGAGATGGAAACTCCAAATAATAAACCTGCATCTGCTGGGGCCGTCTTACGTGGCAAACAGTTCTGTCCCTGTAGGACTTAGT
The DNA here is from genome assembly GCF_000003815.2 of Branchiostoma floridae. Classification (NCBI taxonomy): domain Eukaryota; kingdom Metazoa; phylum Chordata; class Leptocardii; order Amphioxiformes; family Branchiostomatidae; genus Branchiostoma; species Branchiostoma floridae. Next base: position 8,790,499 of record NC_049981.1, read on the forward strand.
GCGCCAGTAGACGAGAGGGTGGAGAAGGAAGTGCACACCCCTCCTTCACCTTAAAAAAAAGTCACGTGCAGGCCAGGCAGACTGGTCGTCTAATCAACCTTGTCTGCCTACCATTGATCTTCGGATACGAAGAAACAGCCATCTTCATGTATGTTTGTATGTATGTTTGTATGTCAAACACCAGCATAACTCGAGAACGCCTAGATGTATTGACGGGCGTTCGTCATCCGATTTGCACGATCAGCACGATCTGCATGCGACTTTAAATTTGTAACGAGCTCTGCGAAGTCAGAGATCACCGGCGACTTGTCCCTTTATATGTAATATGTTAAGAACATGTTTCGCTGCACCGCGACCATCGTACGACCCCTGAAAATCGCCGGCGATCCTGAAAAATCGCGAGATTATCGTGAGAACATTGGACGTCTTACTCACGAAAATGTCTTTCGGAGCTGGCAGAATCGCGGTCGTCCGATCGATTTTCGCGTAATGTGACAGGGGTATAATCACGATTTGTTGTGTTAGATACAGGTGCTTGGAAAGAAGTGCTAGTTTTGAAATTACAGGGCGTTTTTGTAATAAAAATTCAAGAGGATAACCAAAGAAAGGAATAAAGGATTTTCATGATTATTAAAAATAAGTAGCTTAGACAAAGATATCCAAAAGGAAATTGAAAGATAGGCAAAATAAGGGGCATTTGCATAAGTAATGAAAAAACAATGTATCCCTTGTCCTGGACATGTCATTTGGCCTTGACATTTGGGTGTCAGACTCCAATAAATGTAATTTGTAATCCTGGGGAAAAGATTGAATAATTGGGTCAGGCTGAAGAAAAACTAGTGGAATCGCAAATGGGGTTTAGGAAGAGTTATGATGTTTTAGATAATTTGTTCTGTCTAAATGCTATGGTGCATAAATATTTATCAAGACCAGGTGGACGATTCTATTGCGCATTTGTAGATTTTTCCAAGGCCTTCGATAATGTTAATAGAGGGTATTTGTGGATGAAATTAATAAATGGGGGAGTAAGTAGTAAAATGGTTAAATTAGTTCATTCACTATATGCCGAAGTAAAATCCTGTGTCAGACTGAAGAGTGAGATGAGTGAGGTATTTACATGTAATAGAGGGGTAAGACAGGGGTGTATATTATCCCCCTTCTTATTTGCCTTCTTTTTAAGTGACTTAGATGATTATTTGTCACAAAGTGGTTGTAGAGGTATACAAGTGGATGATGTTGAAATTTCAAGCTTAATGTTCGCGGATGATCTAGCCTTAATTGTGTGCCGACTCAATAGTAGGTCTACAAAGGGTCCTTAATGCACTAAACAAATATTGTTAAAATGGCAGATGACAGTAAATTTAGTTAAGACTAAAGTGATAGTTTTTCGGAATGGAGGTAAGTTAAGGCAGTCGGAGAGATGGTTCTATGGTGGAAAGAAATATAAAGTTGTAAGCACTTACAAGTACTAATGCATTATGAACCATCTCTTCTAGGGGAAACTGGTATAGGGCTCAGGACACGCTTGCATCACAGGCATCCAAAGCAATTTTCATACCCAAGAAGAGGATCCACAAGTTTGGTGTATTATCCCCAGAGTTAGTCTTCAAATTGTTTGATACTATGATTTTGCCTATTATGATGTACGGGTGCGAAATTTGGGGGTTCCATCCGTGTAAACAACTAGAAATAGTACACAATAAATTTTGTAAGTATTATCTAGGAGTTAGACATAATGCGTCAAATACAGCAGTTAGAGGAGAATTAGGGAGACATCCTCTTTATATACAGAGACAAATTTGAATTATTAAATTTTGGGTAAAAGTGTTAGAGATGAATGAGAATAGATATACAAGGAAATGCTACATATTACTGTACGAACTTGACCAGGTGAACAGGAAGTCCTGGTTAAGCCAGGTAAAGCAGCTGCTGATTTCTCATGGTTTGCAAGAAGCATGGTATGGCCAAGGGGTAAGTAACAAGGAAGTGTTTTTGAGGTCCTTAAGAAAAGATCCAAACTACAGGCAACTCAAATATGGATCGATGGAATTGAAAACACTAATAGGCTAGAAACATATTGTATAATCAAAGACAGATTTTTGACAGAAAAGTATCTGAATGTTATCAATGTTTTTAACCACAGAAGAGCACTAGCACAGCTGAGATGCTCAGCACATGGTCTACGCATAGAAACAGGTAGGCATACAAAGGTTGACAAACAAGATAGATTATGTCCACTATGCGAAGAAGGTATCATTGAAAACGAATATCACTTTGTAATGCAATGCCCATTTCTTCATAGTCTGAGAATACAACACCTGCCCAAATATTATGCCACACGACCGGACCCACACAAGTTCAAGGAATTAATGTCAGGTCCTACTATAACTTTGATTAGACAGCTAGGAAAGTTTATTTAAAATGCCTTCGCTTTAAGATACAGACATATCAATGATCAACAATTAATCAATAAATCAAATGGTGTATTTGTCAGAACGGCGTGGCAGCCAAAGGCTGAATTGTGCCCTCTTTGCAAAACAACTGATGTATTACAATACACCATCTCGTGCGTCACATATTGTTACACAACATCATACATTTAAAACAATTTTAAAAGCATTCACACATATTGGATTAAAATAATGTATCGGTGTTAAAATTATGTCATAGGTTAGAATCTAATATCGTCTAGATCACTTCATGGAATTGAGAATGCGCAGCAATGATGGGACTGGGCTATTGGAAAACCTAACAGTTCTGCATGTTGGTACTGCTAGCCTATTCGAGTTTCTTAGTGACCGTCCGTGCGTTAGTCCCCTGGGAGCTGGTACTAACTCAGCAGTTTTTTCAGAGGCTGCCATGCTGTTTGCGAACCTGGCACACAGGTTAGCTCTTCTGCTAGAAAGTCTGTCTAGTTTACATACACCAAGTGCCGTGTTGTAGTCTGTGTAGTTCCTATCCAGAATAATGCGTAGTGCCCGCTTCTGCACACGTTCGATGGCTGTCGTTTGCTGGCTTGTTAGACTATGATGCCAGACAGGTACGCAGTACTCCAGAACTGGCCGGATAAACCCACAGTATACCGCGACAAGCCTTCGAGCATAAAACAGGCCACGCCCCAAATGCAACCACAAAGTGGAAGGTCATGCAAGGTGTTATCTACAACACGGCAATCGCGTCTTTTGGCAAGAAAGGCCGGCCCAGTCAAGACTGGTTCAACGCTCACATCTCCACAATGGAGCCTGTTATTGAGGCCAAACGCAGAGCCTTCATAGCGCAGAAAAGACGCCCCACTAGGCAGACACTCACAGCGCTCAGGACTGCTCGTAGCACCGCACAGCGTACTGCCACAGAGTGTGCAAATGACTACTGGCGACAACTATGTGTAGGGATACAGCCGAGCGCCGAGTCTGGAGACCTTCGGGGAATGTACAACGGCATCAAAAAGGCTCTGGGGCCAACTGCATAAAAGACTGCCCCTCTGAAATCCTTGTCAGGGGAAAAGATCACAGAGCGTAAGGAGCAAATGGATAGATGGGTAGAGCACTATTCTCAACTGTACTCACGTGAGACGTCAGTCTCAGACAGTGTCCTGAACAGTATGGATGATCTTCCCATCATGGAGGAACTGGATGAACTGCCAACTGTTGAAGAACTTAGCAAAGCTATTGACTCTCTCCCATGCGGGAAAGCACCAGGCAGTGACAACATTCCACCCGAAGCCATCAAGCAAGGGAAACCAGCCCTCATCCAGCCACTGTACGAGTTACTCTGTCTCTGCTGGGAGGAGGGGGCTGTTCCCCAAGACATGAGGGATGCCACCGTTGTAACACTTTATAAAAACAAGGGTGATCGAGGGGATTGTAACAACTATAGAGGCATATCGCTCCTAAACATTGTCGGAAAAGTGTATGCTAGAAACCTTCTCAACAGACTGAAAATCCTGGCTGATCGTGTGTACCCGGAATCACAATGTGGATTTAGGGCAGGAAGATCGACAACCGACATGATCTTCTCCCTACGTGGACACGTGGATCACGCAGGGAGGCTTAACGATGTTGCACATGGTTTTGAGTTCCTTATACCAGGTGGCTGGGTTTTCTACCTTAAGCTGCTGTACCTTGTCCACGTAGTGCCTTTTCTTTGCTCGTTTTATGTCTCGTATAACCTTGTTTCTGAGTCTTTTCCATGTGTCTTCCTTCCAACTGTGGAACGCTTCTTGGCGTCTATGGATCATATCCTTGATGGCTGGCGTGATCCATGGTTTAACCGATGAATGGATGTTCACAGCTTTTATGGGGAAGAATTTATCGATGTACTCAGTCAGGGTCTTGTAGAAGAGTTCTGTTTTTGTGGCGGTGTTGGTGGCATTACGGACTTCCTGCCAGTCATGCTGGGTGATCCATGTTCCGAAAACTCTAACATCGGAGTCTTTGAGAGGTCTCACTACACGACGATGGGACTTGTTCTGCACACTGGTCACTTTTGGCGACCAGACCACGGAGTTGTGATCACTCAGACCAACTGGTGCGCCTACAAGTGGTGCATCATACAGAGAATGGATGTTGGTAATGATCACATCTAGCACTGCGTTCCCTCTTGTTGGTCGGTCTACAACTTGCTGCGGATAGTTACCTTGGCAAAGGCGAGTCGTATCGGTCCGATTTAAATCCCCAAGTATAACAATCCCGATGTCAGGATGCTTAATCCGCAGAGCGTCGGTCGTGTTGATGAGATGGTCGACAAGAAGGTCCTGGTACGGCGAATCCGGGGGTATGTAGGTTGCACAAACTGCAAGTGACGATACAGAGCGAGGAAGTTGGTGAGGGCGCAACCACACCCAGAGACATTCCAGTTCTTCAGGTACTTGAACATCCTGGATTTCTCGTGAGGGAATGTTGTGGCGCACGTATACAGCTACTCCTCCTCCTCGTCGGTCCGATCGGCATTTCAGGAATGCCGTGAATCCATCCATGTTTGTCAGTTCCCTTGCATGGTCGGTTGATGCCCAGGTTTCACTAACGACCGCGACGTTGGCTCCACTGTCCGAAACTACGGTTTCAAATTCGTCCATCTTGCTGAGTAGGAAACGTGCATTGCAGAGGAAGAAGCTCGGAGGGTGTCGGTCCTTGTTACGCTGTTGCATCACGTTGACCGGGTCTTCGCTCCTTTGCTTCGCAATGACATCAATCAAAACACGGGGAGGCCTGCTATTGTTGTTTACCTGGAGACAAGGAACGTCAGGAACGTGGATCGGGGCTTGAACACCAGACAGCTGGCCCGCAGTACTCACATTGCTTTCCTTGAATCCAGACTGGAATTCCCGAACTGATTTATATGTGGTAGGAGGAGAATGATTGAGTTCAGGCTTAGATGTTTGACATTTGCATATGTTATCGGTATAGGGAAGAGTCGGCTTACGTTGGAAATGTCGACCAGCTTTATTCCCTCTTGTTCTGGTCCTTAATCTCCAAAGCCCGAGGTTGAGTAGGTGTTCTTTGAGTCCTGGACCTACCGGTAAACGTGCCTGCCTTAGTCCTCGGAGGTAATCCATGGAATAGTGAAATACCGTTCGCGACCATGACGCCATTGTTGTTCTTTCAGAACCACTGATGCCGGTGTCAGAAGTCAGGGAATTCTAGTCCAAGGGATGGCACACTTGCTTAAGATGAGTCTCTAGACATTCTGGAGACATTCACATGTAGTGATCATGTCCTTACAGCTCGGACAACACTTAAAATATTACTAAAATACATACAAATCGGCGGAAAGGCCCTAACCCGCGGCTGCCCCTAGAAGCGCCACCTATAATGAACAACTCTTTCTGTCGTCCTTGTCTACTTAACCTTTGTCCTCCGTATTTTATTGATGATTTACTTTGTGTCAACGTGCAATTATTTTATTTGACGTAACTAAATGTGAGGACTATAATCCTTGTATTGTTTTTCAGATTTCTTCTGATTTATTTATTTATTTGAAATGATTGTTGTATGTTCCACTTAAGTTCATGTCATTGTATAGTTTTATGATTTCACTTTTGTTCAAGAAGTTGTACATTAATATAACTATATAACAGCTGGTTCTGCCCTTATATTGATCATATTTCATTTCATTTCATTTTAACTAATGTACAACTGGTCGTTTTGGTTTATTGGTTTCATATGTAACTTGTGTCTGATTATTTATGATTTTATTGTTTTGTTGAGTGTATGTCTATGTCTATGTTACAATGATATGGCCCATTGGCGGCAGAGAGCAAATAAAGACTAAAGGTATGTGATAAATAATGAAAGCTCTATACGTGTGACGAGTGTAAAATAATGAAAGCTCTATATACGTGTGACGAGTGTAAGTTAGTTAAGGGTGAACACGCATAGATTGTGTAAATGTGTAATTCATTTGCATTCGGTATGAGGTCGCCGAACTCTAGTTATTGACTAAATTTCATCATTTCTGTATTTTATTCCATACTAGTTTTATATTTCTAGATTTCACAGCTGAACACTGTTACCTTTTTTTGAGGTGACCCTTCTATACATGGCATACAAACACGATTCCCTGTACTTGGTAGGGATGTTTGGATTGCCCTCTTCCTATCCCACTGGCCCTGTGGTAAAATACTGTCATGTAAGAGCAAATTATTAATCTATCTTACAATTTAGAAACTAATCCCCATGTTTCTAACATCTTGAAATGCAGTAGAAATATTTAGACTCTCAAAGAAAGTTAAATTGTTCAAAACAGTTACTTGTTTCAGTTATAATGTTAACGTTACAAACGTTTTAAATGTTAGAACAAAAGGCAATAACTACCAACAATGTGTAATTCACTCTACTATTTTTCCATAGCCCGTGCTCAGACATGCCCGGATGGCTGGTTGTCATACCGGCAGTCCTGCTACCTCATAGTCGGCACCAGTAAGACCTGGCACCAGGCTAGACGAGAGTGTCAAACATTACAGGCTGACCTTGCAAGTCTGGCGACTGGCTTGGAACAGGTAAGCCAAAAGTGACACTTTACATCTTTTTATTACTCCTAATTGTCATTTGTACATGTCACACTGCTGTACCTCTCTTTTTTATTGTGTAATGTGTTTGTCTAATGGGTATTTATGTGTTGTTATTGTGGACCGTGTATGCAATGTAAAAGGCAATAAAAATTTAAAAAAACGTGATGGTCTCTGCTTCTATATCTCTATCACCGACTTGTATGGTTTATTTCTGAGCATAAGTGATGTATTTTGTGAACCACTCTCAGTTTTAAAATTATGATAGTAAATTTGTTGCACAACAAGTGTACAAGGTACAAAATATTGCATCTACTCTTAAATAACTGCGGTTCCATAACATATGGCTAATTTACCTAATACAAGAGTGTGTAGTATGGGACGAGAATGGTCTTACATTCATTACAGGCACTACATTCTGACTATTGCGTATTGCTCTTTAAGATGAGACGAAACTTCTGCAAAACCAAGATTTTGATTCAGATATAAAGATATAAGTAATTGCAGCTTTTATCGCTTTCAATTGTTAATCATATTTTGAGTAAGAACAAATGACTGAAAATAGAACTACTTTTTCGAAATTTCTATTTAATCGATTGTATCATTTGATGGATTGCAAACAAAAACATACGAAAACAGATCAAAATCAATTCCAAAATCAAAGAAGAAGATGTGAAAGATATATTGTTCGGTATACAAAAATCTGTGCATTTGGTCATTTGTTTATTCTCCATTTGCCGAACGTATTTTCTATTTTTTTTTGCTCGCTTGAATTTTTTTGCGGTTCCCATCTATATGATTGGATGAACATGGCCTAACCCGAAAATTATGACAGAAATAATGGACAGAACTTGAATACTACTGGCCTTAACGTTCATCAAAACGTACCGAATATCAAGGCAATCCATTCGGGCATTCTCAACTTACCTTGTTTACATACAAACAGACAGACACACAAACACACGCACTCTCTCTCACACACACACAGAGAGAGAGAGAGAGAGAGACGAAAACATAATTCAACAAAAAGAATAATTTTGTCGTGCTGTAGGTTTGGATGGGCCTCCAGATACCAAATATTAACGGCCACTGGATCGGACTTCACGACATTCCACAGGAGGGCAGCTGGCAGTGGGCTGACGGAACGCCGTACAGCTCTACCGTAACGTGAGAACTTATCATATCATCGATGGGTACTCAATGTTAGGGTTGAATACTATCTTATATATTTTTTTTATTGTTCTTATGTACATATCCGGACGGAGCAGGTTATATGTCTGTCTGTATGTCCAACGCCATTCAGGCTATCACTATGTGCATGTCTGTTATGTTGTGAATCAACTCTGGCTCACTTGTCTACTTGTCTGGACGTCACTACAACAGGATGTTAGAGCAGCATCTTCTCTGATCTAACTAGTATGGACCTAATCACTTGATGAAGTATCATCTGCCAAAAATGCTTTTCTTGTTTATCTTGTTTTGCTTCCTCACAGAAAATACATCTTTCAGGAAGAAAATTTCTTCTGTCCCGAAGAAATCTTAGAAAAATGTGCTTGTCCAAATATTTGCTTGTTAAGTTTGTGAGACGATTTGAGATTTGTTTTCTTGTATTTCCAAAAATGCTTTTTCTTGTTGATCTTGTTTTGCTTCCTCACAGAAAATTTACCTTCCAGGATGAAAGTCGGAAAAAGGGGGGAAATTCTTGTATTTCGTAAGAGTTGAATCTGGTTATAAAACAAGCAAGAATAAGAACATTTTGCTTAAATCTCTAGAAAAAGTTTTGTAGTTTCTCGTTTTGCTTTCATTTTATTCTACATTTTCTTCCTGCAAGAATATTTTCTTCATATAAGAATCGTCCATGGGGTAAGCAAAACAAGACAAAATCATTTTTGGCAGTGGATACATTTATTTACTATTTATCTATTCTTATCTATTATTGATATCATTTTGAGTCATCTATGTTATGAAGGGGTGATACAAGGAAAGGTAAACCAGTCTATAAACGAACATAATCTGAAGGATGAATACAAATAATATATATAGCAAAGTGGGTTACGTTATTTTCAAAATATGTTTTAGGAAGCACCCACAGCCCACTTCAGCCCACCTATTTAACATTTTCAAATGGGAAATCACAAACACACTACCAAAAATGATTTTTGCTTGTTTTGCTTACCCCGTGGACAATAGCCTCCATAGCAGGCTCTTTAGGGCCTTTTTTGGGCTCATAATACACTTTTCTTCTTCTTCTTCTTTGAAAGCCCACATTCTTCATATAGAATATTATGGCTTTTGGTGGTGCGCATACACGTCGGTTTACTTCTGTCTTATCAACTATGATCCGTTACACATTAGTCCATTTACCATGCCTGGTCCATCACCATTGAGCTGTCCGGGATTGTAGTAACTTGGATTATTCCGCGGCAGCCAGCGACTTAAAGATGTTAAAAGTCGCTGCCTCCACAGTACTGCACTGAAGGGCGTTCCAGTCCCTAATTGTCCTGGGTAGAAAGGAACCACTGCGGTATTGGGTTCTTGTATTTATCCTTTTCAGTTGTCGGCTATGCGCCCTCTTCTGCCTTGCAGGTGGTGAGACCAATTTGTTCTTAATAATGGGGCACTGGGCAGGGTCATGCTGGATTTTGTACAACATACCAACTCGAGTGAGCCTTCTCCTTTTTTCTAACGATTCCCATCCCAAAGAATCTAGCATATTTGACACACTAGAGGTGTTGTGAAAGCGGTTACAAGCGAACCGGGCAGCTCTCTGCACTGCTTCTATTTTGCTCGTGTTCTTCTGAGTGTGCGGGTCCCACACCGTTGCAGCATAATCCAAGAGCGGTCTCTCAAAAGCTTTATATGCTTTTTGAACTGACCTTGAGATTTCTCCTCAGAAAACCCAAGACTTGGTTTGCCTTGTTTACGGTGTTGTTTATGTGAGTGTCCCAGCTGCCGTCCCTGCTCATAGTTGCACCCAAGTACTTGGCCGAGGTTACACAATCAAGTACGTGGCCATGCAGAGTGTAGTGATGGGTCAGAACCCCCCCCTGCTCCTAGTCACCGGCATATAAACACATTTTGCGGGATGGAACTTCATATCCCAGTTTTCTTCCCATTGCTCAAGACGACGGAGGTCTTGTTGTAAGTGAGCCTGTTGCGCTGGCTCTGACACTACTTTATATACAGCTGTATCGTCTGCAAAGAGCCTAGACAGTGCCTCCAATTTGTCGGGCAGATCATTGATATAGGCCAGAAAAAGACAGGGCCCCAGAACTTAGCCCTGGGGGACTCCTGACTTTACACTAGTGTATGAGGAATAATGACCACCAACCACAACTGCTTGTCGTCGGTCTTTCAAGAAGTTGTCGATCCACGCTAGGGTGGGGCCATGAATACCATAGCGTTGGAGTTTATGTACAAGAAGACTATGATTTACTCGGTCAAACGCTTTCGCGAAGTCCATGATCAGTATATCAGTTTGTTTGCACGTCTCTAGATTTGTTGTCAGCTCTTCAACAAAGTCGAGGAGTTGTGTTTAACAGGAGCGACCTCTCCTAAAATCATGTTGGTTGTCGTTCAAAATGTCGTTAGATACAAAACTCCTGTTTCTACAGAGGAGCAAAAGATGGTGGTCAAAGCTGGTGCCAACTCGTCTGCTAGCTCTTTGAGTATACGTGGACTAATGCCGTCTGGGCCCCCTGCCTTGTGGTGGTTCAGATTCCACATAAGGTTTCTCACGCCTTCACATGTGTGTATTCGTAGAGCAATTACAAAGACAAGAATCTGTAGTCACAAACTAAATATAGAAGCCGGAAGATATTCTAAAATTCCCCGTGACCAGAGGTTTTGTACATTTTGCCCAAATGAGATCGAAGACGAACGTCACTTCGTTATGGATTGTTCTCGATATGATGATAAACGCACAGAGCTGTTCACATTACTTTCCACTTGCTCTAAAGACTTTGCTACTCTCTGTTCGATAGATAAATTCAAGTACATTCTGGGAGGCAATAATCCACATTGTGTACAAGTAGGCAAATATATCCACGATTGTTTATACCGTAGAACCAATAGTGTAAATGACATGCTAGACCCTTTATGTTGATGTATCTATACCTATAGATATCCATATATATGTGTTTAGTTGTACTATAAGTAGTTGTTACCTGCATGTATGCAGGTATGTGGGTATTTCAGGGGCGTGGGAACTTTTGGAAGCTGGGGATTTAGGTCGCTGTATCTCAAGAACGGATGGTGCGAGCACAACGATTTTTGGTACGTGGGTTGGGGGTGGTAGCTTGACACTCAGGCTTGATTTTGGGCCTTCTGGCGCTTGAACTTGACATTGCAGGTGGCATTTTTTGTGTTTTGGGGGCACTTTTGGCGCTGTGTGTCCGGAACGATACGCGCCATTGCGACGTTTTTGGTGCATGGGTTGGGAGCTGTTGCCTGCTGCCTAGAATTGACTTTGGACCTTGTCGCGTTTGAACTTGACGCGGCAGGTCGAATTTTGTGTCCGGGAGGGTTTTTTCCGGAGTTATATCTTCTGAACGGTTGGTGCGGGCGCAATGATATTTGGCACATGTGTTGGCGGCGGCTGCCTAATTCTCAATTTTGATTTTGGCGCCCTTGGTGCTTGAATTTGACATTCCAGGTTACCTTTGGTGCGGACACGGGGCGTGCGCTGTATCTCCGGAACGCAAGGTACCATCGTATTACCATTTGTTACGTGTTGTTGCTGGTGTCCTGGTGGTCAGGTTTGATTTTGGGCCTCCTAGTGCTTGAACTTGATACTGTAGGTTGACCCTGTTTTTGTGTGGTTGGGGCTTGATTTTTGGGCCTGCTTAATCTATAGTACATACAGGGTTAAGTGGTAGAAGCTTTGTTCTGTTTTAAATTTGGTATCGTTTGTTGCATTTTGTCACTGCAAAAATATGAGGAAATTGTTTTCCCCCTCTAAGCAACTGCTCATTGATTTTGGGGGTTGTTTGCTGGGTGTTTACTCTGACTACAACAGCTTTCTGAACTTTTTAAAGTTGCCAGCAGCTTGTCATCTATGAATGGGAATGACAAGGACATTTTGAATAGTAAATGTTGCTGTTAAATTTGGCTTAGGTACTTCAAGAAATTTAGGTTTTAGTTGGATGGATTGAATAAAAATATCATACCACCCTGAGGACTAACTGTTGCTGCTGGATGGGGGCTACCACTATTCATGTTGTCTATGGAACTACTGTAAAATCTTAATTGGTCAAATTATGCAAATAACCTTCCAGTGTCAAGTGTTATAGCACTCCAGAAATAAATCTTTAATGAATATCATTGCCACACTAAGGAGATTTAGCAGCTGCATTAGGTCAGTACATTGAAATAGGAAGATATCAGTACTGAATATATCATATGTGACAGAATAACTACAAGGGCCATCTGAGACAAAAAAAGGTAGGAAAAGTCGTCTCAACAACTTCAAGGTACTGTGGTTGGTTACATGCTTAAGAAATCCAAAACAAGTAATGTTCATCCATGCCCAAACTTACACATTCCGAAAATGGAATTTCAGACTTTTGAATGGTGCACATTTTCCAACCACGCAACCACGGACAAAAAGGGAAAAAAATACACAATAGGTCTACAGACACCCAATACATTTCATGCAGGCCTGAGGTCTACGAACTCTTGTTATACATTTAGACCTTACGAAAGTCGCTGTACTTTTGTCGTGTCAATAAAGATTGTCATATTGTGATGGTAATATTTTCCATAATAGGTACGTCTGTGTTTGTTATGCCTGTTTTATGCTCAAACTTCTCGGCAGTGTACTGCTTACCATTACCGAAGACTGATTTAATAATAAACTAGAGTTCAACGAACACATACCTTTGCCAAATAAACCAGGTTTGTTATGTAGAATGATGTCTGTAGACATAAATGTGTTACTCATTACATTTTATTTTATATGCCTGGAGTTGGTTCATAACATTTCGCCATTGCTTATGCAAATTAGATCCCTATGCAGATTAGATTTACATAATAATATTAAATTGTATCAAGCATCATTTGCATAATACATGTGTATTGATATTTCCTTCTTTCTTAGCTAAAAATGTGACAAGTTTGAAAGTCCTATAAGGAATGCAGAGGATTTACAAACTTTTCTCATTAATTATGCAAATTAGCAGTCGATTTGCATAATTATAATTCCATCATGTAAGTCTTCCCTTTGGCTATCTACATACCAAAAACCATGACGATCCGTCAACACGTTTATATTTTCTCATTAATTATGCAAATGAGGCCGTCATTTGCATAATTAATATGCATTGATATTTCTCTCTTCCTCATCTATATATGTGACAAGTTTGAAAGTCCTATCATGAAATGCAGTGGATTTATAAACTTTCCTCATTAATTATGCAAATTAGTTGCTGATTTGCATAATTGGTATTCCATTGTGTACATTGTTACTTGGGCTATCTACATACCAAAAACCATGATGATCCATCAACACGTTCTCGAGTTATTCTCGTCCAAAGTTTGAAAGGAAATCGGCGACTGCAGTTCCAAACAAGCCGCTAGGGGGTCCAAACTTAAAGCACTTACTCTCTGCACCAAGGGCTATCTACCACTCAAAAATCATAACAACAGCAGGTCCAGAACACGAGATAAAAAAAATTGAGGTTTTGCTGCAGTACCTTAGCAAGCCGCTAGGGGGCCCATTATCGCACTTGACCTTCGTTTTCCCGACCCCTACCCACCTACCAAATATCATTGGGATCCATCAAAGGCTTCTTGAGTTATACTGTTAACACACAGACAGACAGACAGACACACAGACTCACAAGCCTAAAACATAACCTTAGCCATTCTGGCAAAGGTAATAAACTGCTCATTTAGGACCTCTGCTTGTTCCTTGGGATTTGACGTGAGTCGACCATCTTTCTTGAGGGGGGCTTCTCCAACATTACTTGAGCGTTTGTTCTTTATAAATGACCAGAATCTTCTGTTATTTGGCCTACTGTCAGATTCCTCCTCAGTGAAAATGTCGTTTAAATATTTCCAGTAACTACGTCTAATCAGTTGCTGAATATTACGGCGTAAGAGCTTAATTTCATCTCTCAGTTTGGCTGAGCCAATTTTTTTCACTTGTCTGTATTTCCTGTCGCGGCGCCTAATGAGTTTGCGAATAGCCGGCGTAATCCACGGTAGGTTTGATTTGGGCTTTATTGTTTTGTGTGGGATAAATCTTTTGACTGCTGTAAGGAGCGAGTCTTAAAAGATTATCCATAGTTCTTCAGTTGAACAACTGTCACTCTTCTCTTGAATTTCGGAGCTAATCCTTGTAGCCTCAGCCCTGAGGTTTGACCAATCCGCTTTGGCATACAAGGAAATTTGGCGTTGTTTTTGTTTCTTTTTAGGCTATTTAAGGCCTTTTGCTGGCCATTTCTATTTGTACTCGGTCGCTGATTGCTGGCCATAGGTTCCCGAGTCGTACAACATCGATAACACCGCCGGAGGG
>NC_049981.1:8805225-8811039 GCF_000003815.2 Branchiostoma floridae
AGCTGATTGCTGGCGTTTTCTGATTGCCGGCCTCCAAGAGCCTGCATAGAAACGGCGTATGAAAGTGACATTAAAAAAAAACGATTAGCCATTCATCGGCCTTATTAACACACACGTTAGGAATAATTCACAACTCCGTGAGAGGCAATTCGTATGTCCGCTACAATCATTTTACAACTTGGGCTTCAGATGTGGAAAGCCCCATATCACTCGCTACGCGGCCCCGCCCGAACAAAGGCGTCAGGCATGCCGAAAGAACGTCGAACTGTTGAGTTTTCACTTCTGCACATGTATTTTTAAAAAGCCGTTTGACCCCGAAACCGTTAAAGAATTGTCGGGTCAGTGCACACGGGGCGTGACAGTGCACTGTCCGGTGGAGATGCGTGCAGTTTATTAGCCGTCCACGGCAAGCAGGAAATTCGCACCTCCTAGTTAATCGCCCTAATCGTTTTTTAATATCACTTTCATACGCCGTTTCCATGCAGGCTCCACAGGGCCGGCAATCAGAAAACGCCAGCAATCAGCGACTCAGTACAAAAAGAAATGGCAAGCAAAAGTGTATTATGAGCCCCAAAAAAGGCCGCAAAGAGCCTGCTATGGAGGCTAATGGACAATTCTTATATGAAGAAAAATATTCTTACAGGAAGAAAATGTAGATCTGAATAAAATTCTAAGCAAGACAAGCAAAAAAAGAAACTACAAAAAAACTTAATTCTCACGCAAAGAACAATTTTCTTATTCTTCTTTGGTGAAGAAAATTTTTCTCACACCTAAGAATTTTCTGGAACTTTAAGCAAAATTATCTTGCTTTACCTATGATGCAAGAAAAAAATTCTAGAAATGCTTGCTTTCTTCATAAGTCTTAAGAAATACAAGAATTTTTGCTCTTGATGTAAGAAAAGTATTCTTGGTGTAAGAATACTAATCTAAAAAAAATGTCCCAAAAATTCAAGCAAAAATTTACTTGCCCTATGGAGATTTTCTTGGGGACAGAATTTCTTCCTGGAAGATAAATTTTCTGTGAGGAAGAAAAACAAGATACACAAGAAAAAGCATTTTTGGTAGTGCAGGCTTTATGATCTGTATTATATTAATTTTATCTACATAAGTATTAAAGAATGATTAAATCAGCTGAAGTGCTCTTACATATAAAAATGTTAACCACAAAGTTGATGAACTAAACTTTAGTCGAGTCTACTTTGGTATAAAACTATGAACCATCCATTGTTATGAAACAAAAACTTGACTGACTTACTTTACTGTAAATAATAATTTGTTGTTTTGTAACCATCTATCAAACTGACATATGCACATACATATGCACATACACAGACACATGCACATGCACATACACAGACACATGCACATGCACATGCACATACACATACACATGCACATGCACATACACATGCACATGCACATACACATGCACATGCATGTACACGTACACATACACATTCACATGCACATACACATACACATACACATACACATTCACATTCACATACACATACACATACACGCACATCAAACGCGCACAGACACACATACATATAAACACGCACAAACATACAGACACGCACGCACAAGGACACACATACGCACACACACACATAGATGTACATATATACACATACACACAATTACAAAAAAGCACACACACATGTACGTTATTGTTAGGCAAGTGCAAAACTTTATGGTTTAACCGCTGCCGGTGTGACAAGCTCACAATGATAGAAAAATTAATTTCTTCACGCAGGTCCCTTATAGATGTCCCTTATATTACATTGTTTGTAGGAGCTGGAATGTTTCACAATGTTGGGTTAGATGTCCCTTGTATTACATTGTTTGTAGGAGCTGGAATGTAGGTGAACCTAACAATGTTGGGTTAGATGTCCCTTATATTACATTGTTTGTTGTAGCTGGAATGTAGGTGAACCTAACAATGTTGGGTTAGATGTCCCTTGTATTACATTGTTTGTAGGAGCTGGAATGTAGGTGAACCTAACAATGTTGGGTTAGATGTCCCTTATATTACATTGTTTGTAGGAGCTGGAATGTAGGTGAACCTAACAATGTTGGGTTAGATGTCCCTTGTATTACATTGTTTGTAGGAGCTGGAATGTAGGTGAACCTAACAATGTTGGGTTAGATGCCCCTTATATTACATTGTTTGTAGGAGCTGGAATGTAGGTGAACCTAACAATGTTGGGTTAGATGTCCCTTATATTACATTTTTTGTAGGAGCTGGAATGTAGGTGAACCTAACAATGTTGGGTTAGATGTCCCTTATATTACATTGTTTGTAGGAGCTGGAATGTAGGTGAACCTAACAATGTTGGGTTAGATGTCCCTTATATTACATTGTTTGTAGGAGCTGGAATGTAGGTGAACCTAACAATGTTGGAGACGAGGATTGTGTGGAGGTGTTGCAGGGGGGAGGGTGGAACGACCATTCCTGTAGTGTGAGCCGACCGTACATCTGTGAGAGATCTGTGGGTGAGTTGATAACATTGCGTCAGAGATATTTTATCTTATCAGTGCATTTTCAGAAGGCAAATAATGTTTAATCTATTTGTACTAGGGATAAATTCATATTATTGAATTTTAATACTCTTCTATGTTTTTTTCTGTAAGACCACCATATCAAAATCTCGTTCCAAATCAACATGTTAAAGGTTTTA
Source organism: Branchiostoma floridae (assembly GCF_000003815.2). NCBI lineage: Eukaryota > Metazoa > Chordata > Leptocardii > Amphioxiformes > Branchiostomatidae > Branchiostoma > Branchiostoma floridae. The sequence continues at coordinate 8,807,910 of NC_049981.1, forward strand.
GGATAAAAATGACCGTTTTTCACATTTCTAAGACAATCACCATGGCAATGAATATTTTATGATTTAGTAGTTTAACATTGTAACAAGATGGTATATACAACATGTATGCAGAGAGAGAGAAACAGAGACAGAGAGAAACGGAGACAGATATTTAACGTTATATACAGGATATTATGTAATCGACATTGTAAAGACGTAAGCGATCTTCATGGAAAAAAACGCAAATTAACGCTGCTTGGTTACCACAGGTGTTACTGACGAGTGTGACACAGCCAGTGGCTATGAGAAGAACGGTGCTCGCTGCTACCGACTGGGTGATGATTCAGTCACGTGGTTAGACGCACGTGCACACTGCAGGAGAGAAGGGGGTGACGTCATATCTGTCTACAACATGACAGATCACATCTATGTAGCCACTAAAGTGCGACTTCTGAATGAACCTGTCTGGATAGGACTGTCTGATGTGGTAAATTAGATTGTTATATATTATATTCTAATTTGATAGTAATCACGGCTCAACAGTCAACACTCATGATAAACTATTTTGCCATTGCGTGTACGCAATCACAGTGCCACCAGCTGTGGATACTATGTCAAAGCATGGTATCAAGTATCAAACAAAAAAGGCCCCTGCGGCATAAAAAAACAGTGTTCTGCAACAGCGTTATGCAATTTGAGACATAGTTCGAAACGAGGAATATTCAATCTTCTACAATATAACGTTACCTTTTAAGGTTCATGACGTTACATAATTTGCTTACATGAGTAATTTAAAGCACTATAGCTAAAAAAAGTGATATTCTTCTTTCCGCAGGACTCTCCCTCGGTATTACACTGGAGTAATCCAGCTGATACTTTTGACTTCTCCTACTGGCAGCCTGGTGAGCCCGTGGGCAAGTGAGTCACCCTGAAACCGTATAAACACCATACTTTCTTAGCACTAAAGTGTACCTGTGTTGGTAAATGACTTTATAAAAGAAGACTAGATTTTGCCTGACCAACACTTCAAATGAAATAGGACTTACCCATAGTTTCGACTGCCTTCTACATGACGTCATGGGCACGTGTCCGCGGCACAGATTGTACAGGGACGGGGGACGGCACAGATTATCTGGCACTTACGACCCGTTGGTGGGTCAAATGTCTCTGATGTCACGTCAGTAGATGAGCCAATTCCGTGAAAATGTTATTCAAGCCCGAAATTATTTATAAGTGTTTGTTAGATAAAGTCTACTCCTCTTCCATAGCCATATATTCTCAATTACATCATGATACAGGTCGAGTATCGATCTGACTAAAAAAAGTAGAAGATGTAAAATTAGGGTCAATTTCCAATTAGAAACTTACTTCCAAACTGCAGACTATAAGTATGTAAGTCTTATAACAACAATGTCAGTTGTGAATAAAGTAACGGAGGAAAATACACTCTGTCTTGGATGGAAATCAGACTCTCAGAAGGGTATGTATTTGGTGCAAACGTTTATGTCCATCGAATTAAACTATTATTGTTACAGATAATGATTGTATTTTGGTGTCATAGGCTTAACTAATGAATAACTTACTCCAAAAAAACCTTGCAGTTGGTCGTGGCCAGGTGCCACCTGTGTGGAAGTGATAGGGAGTGGACGGTCAGCATACTGGACTGGTATCAGATGTGGAAACGAGAGGAAATACATATGTGAAAAGGGGCTATATGGTAAGTCCAGTTATCTTTAATTATATAACGTAGTGCTGTTTTTTCACAACAAACCAAAAAATAAACTCTCCATACGAGGGGGGGGGGTGTCGTATGATATTCAAAACTAGAAAAAACACATCTGAAAGCAATTATACCATATTTCACTCCTTATGCAAAAATGACTGTTCCGAAATCACCCATCGCAAAAATGAAACTTTCCAAAATATCGTCAGACATAGATCATGCAAATTTTAGGTGGATATTTGCAACATATGAAATTATGCTAATCAAGGGCTTCTTTGCACATTTGTTGCATTGTAATGACACAAGAAATACCTAAGGTATCAGGTATCAGGTTGTGGAATTCCACTTGCATAAAAAATGAATAAATGGTGACAACATATTGCAATTACAGTTCATTCCAAGACACCACGCGGATGTTTGTTGCCATTCTTTAGAATTGATTTTAAAGTTTTGTAATTATATGTCTAGGACATTTGATACTTCAGAAATATCTTTAACACTGTTTCAACTTTATAAATATTTCCCTGGTCCTGTAGAACTTTGGAAATATTCATGGTGTGGAATTGGAAACTTCTAAACTACCATTATTTACCATTTTCTACCATTTTTTGTAAATGGTTCAGTGGTCTGGGAAGATAGCAATTCACACATCCTTGCAAAGTATGGTTGGGTGCCATGCAACAATGGCCCACCACAAAGGATCAACCAGTGCCCAGCAGTGAAATCTAAAAATATACAGATGCAACAATAGGGCTTACTTTTATGGGGGCAATAAACCAATTTTACCATTTGGTCAAGTTTACAAATATTTGTAAATGTTTGTAAATGTGAAATAATCACACAGAGGTTTCATAATTATTCTAAACACTGATATTTTTGAACAGTTACTTTCAAAATGTTTCTAAAATATTCAAAGGAATTCAAATAGATGAGTATTTTCTTAGTCAATTTTTTTAAAAGAATTTAATTATTGTTGCTCAGATATTCTTTTATTGAAAATAATTCAGACTAATTATAAATATCGCCTAAAAACCCTCATGGTGTCTTGGAATGCTCCAAGATCAACAAAATCTTCATGTCAATCCTGTGGTAAGTCTGAATGGTGATAAAGCCATGTAAAAGTTACATCATTAGAAAACATTTAATTTTTGTTGCTGTACTGCAGGCACCTGTCCAGCAGGCTGGTTGACCAATGAGAGAAGTTGTTATCAGTTCAATACAAACCATCAAACACAGTGGCTGGAGGCCAAACTAAACTGCGAAGCAGTGGGAGCCCAGCTCATCACCATTTCCAGGTAATATCATCTTAGAATGATGATTGTCTAAAACCATTAGTGTAGTTATCCAATGACCGCGCTGAGTTTTTACCGTGTAATAAGGCATAGGTCAGTTAATTCCTCAAACCACTGAATAAGCCACCGAGTCATC
>NC_049981.1:8811139-8812721 GCF_000003815.2 Branchiostoma floridae
ATTTGTTAGTCATATGTCGAGTGACAAAGAAAAAGACCCACTTGGTGCACTTGTACACCTAATACTACATGTACGTGTACACGAGTAGGTACGCAGTAGTACCTCTCCTCAGAGTCGCTTCCAGATGATCCTCTCCATCATTCTTTGAAAGTCTATCTATTTGTGACTTCCATATTGTTAGATCGAGACACAGTGTAACACTTTTTCACCAATACAATTTGTTAAATGGTCAGTAGATCATACTAGATACGATTATTACCTTGTCTGGTAATGTTGCAGCCAAGCGGAACAGGATTTCATCAACACAATGTCCCCATCCTTACAAGCAGGCGGAACAAACTATTTATGGACTGGCTTATCTGGTAAGGAGCACGTTATGCAGCATCATGATAATGTCATTACTTCGTCAAGATATGAAATTATGCTAATAAAATATTTTTGGTTACGCCTTGGTGTGATTCTGTATTTAGGTAAAGAGCATAACTCGAGAACCTGTGAATGGACTTTCATGGTATTTCGTATTGAAGTAGTGACTGTAGTTATAAAGGTCAAGGTCAAAAATGGTTTACTTCAGTGCTGCAGGAGGCTTTGAATTTTTGTGCGTTTGTTTGTGGGCACCATAACTTGAGAAGTCTTTAATGGATCTTAATGAAATTTAGTAGGTGAGTAGCGGTTATGAAAAGAAAGGTCAAGTTGGAAAATGGTTTAGCTGGCATCTTCCGTCGGTACTGCAGCAAGCTGTGTGTGTTTGTTAACAACGTAACTCGAGAAGCCTTGGATGAAGTGGATGATATTTGGTAGGTGGGTAGGGGTTGGAAAAACGAATGTCATGTTTGATAATGAGCTTCCTAGAGGCGACTTACGGTACTGCAGCGAAGCTTCAAAGTTGGAGGTCAAACTTTCTGCAAGTGCCAGGTTCATGATTTATATCAGTGGATAGGTATAGAGAAAGGCAGTAAATGGTGTAATTTTAGCTTCCTGGCGGTGAGTTACGGTACTACAGAAGAGCTTCAAAGTTGGAGGTGAAACCTGCAAGTGCCGGAATTATGATATTTTAGTAGTGGATAGGTATTGGAGCAAGTAAATGGTACCTAGCAACTCGTTTGGAACTGAAGTGAGCGTTTCCGTTTTGGGCGAACTGTCTCTCCTTAACATATACTTAGACATGTCCCATCATTACATTTTTTTTGAATGAGCGAGGATAGGTTGATTGGCTGCCCGATGTGTTTTGAATGAACATCTGCAGTTTGTACTTTTTATAAGTGTTTAGTCAATACAGGGTACTTAACAAACACTGGGGGCTGGTTGATTGAATAAAACCAACATATTGGGGAAAAATTTTGGTTGTGAGATTTGTTTTAAAACTTTTAGTTCCCCCTCCCCAATATGTGACATACTCGTAAACATTCACCTTTGAAACTAAATTGGTTTGTTCACTGAACACTGAATTAGTTTTTGTTTGCTTACCATATGATATTCTATTTTTCCCCGTTAACGTCAGATTATGTAGATGACGGAGTGTTCCACTGGCCGGACGATGACGTCACCTATACCAACTGGTTACCTAGCAACCCGAGTGACA